>NW_027460829.1:0-162873 GCF_050947875.1 Dermacentor variabilis
ACGCGTTTTTAGCATGCACATGCATCTTTTGGTAGACGCGGACGCAGTTTTCTGCAAAACCACACGATATGCATGCAAATGGTGCTTTTGGCAGAACGCGCGTGTGGATTTCTACCAAACGACGTGAAAAGCATGCCGATGCTGCTCTTTTTAGCACCCGCACATGGATTTGTGCCAAAACGCGTTTTAAGCATGCGCATGCATCTTTTGGTAGACGCGGACGCAGTTTTCTGCAAAACCACACGATAGGCATGCAAATGGTGCTTTTGGCAGAACGCGCGTGTGGATTTCTACCAAACGACGTGAAAAGCATGCCGATGCTGCTCTTTTTAGCACCCGCACATGGATTTGTGCCAAAGCGCGTTTTAAGCATGCGCATGCATCTTTTGGTAGACGCGGACGCAGTTTTTCTGCAAAACCACACGATATGCATGCAAATGGTGCTTTTGGCAGAACGCGCGTGTGGATTTCTACCAAACGACGTGAAAAGCATGCCGATGCTGCTCTTTTTAGCACCCGCACATGGATTTGTGCCAAAACGCGTTTTAAGCATGCGCATGCATCTTTTGGTAGACGCGGACGCAGTTTTCTGCAAAACCACACGATATGCATGCAAATGGTGCTTTTGGCAGAACGCGCGCGTGGATTTCTACCAAACGACGTGAAAAGCATGCCGATGCTGCTCTTTTTAACATCCGCACATGGATTTGTGCCAAAGCGCGTTTTAAGCATGCGCATGCATCTTTTGGTAGACGCGGACGCAGTTTTCTGCAAAACCACACGATAGGCATGCAAATGGTGCTTTTGGCAGAACGCGCGTGTGGATTTCTACCAAACGACGTGAAAAGCATGCCGATGCTGCTCTTTTAGCACCCGCACATGGATTTGTGCCAAAACGCGTTTTAAGCATGCGCATGCATCTTTTGGTAGACGCGGACGCAGTTTTCTGCAAAACCACACGATATGCATGCAAATGGTGCTTTTGGCAGAACGCGCGCGTGGATTTCTACCAAACGACGTGAAAAGCATGCCGATGCTGCTCTTTTTAACATCCGCACATGGATTTGTGCCAAAACGCGTTTTAAGCATGCGCATGCATCTTTTGGTAGACGCGGACGCAGTTTTCTGCAAAACCACACGATAGGCATGCAAATGGTGCTTTTGGCAGAACGCGCGCGTGGATTTCTACCAAACGACGTGAAAAGCATGCCGATGCTGCTCTTTTTAGCACCCGCACATGGATTTGTGCAAAAACGCGTTTTTAGCATGCACATGCATCTTTTGGTAGACGCGGACGCAGTTTTCTGCAAAACCACACGATATGCATGAAAATGGTGCTTTTGGCAGAACGCGCGTGTGGATTTCTACCAAACGACGTGAAAAGCATGCCGATGCTGCTCTTTTTAACATCCGCACATGGATTTGTGCCAAAACGCGTTTTTAGCATGCACATGCATCTTTTGGTAGACGCGGACGCAGTTTTCTGCAAAACCACACGATATGCATGCAAATGGTGCTTTTGGCAGAACGCGCGTGTGGATTTCTACCAAACGACGTGAAAAGCATGCCGATGCTGCTCTTTTTAACATCCGCACATGGATTTGTGCCAAAGCGCGTTTTAAGCATGCGCATGCATCTTTTGGTAGACGCGGACGCAGTTTTCTGCAAAACCACACGATAGGCATGCAAATGGTGCTTTTGGCAGAACGCGCGTGTGGATTTCTACCAAACGACGTGAAAAGCATGCCGATGCTGCTCTTTTTAGCACCCGCACATGGATTTGTGCCAAAACGCGTTTTTAGCATGCACATGCATCTTTTGGTAGACGCGGACGCAGTTTTCTGCAAAACCACACGATATGCATGCAAATGGTGCTTTTGGCAGAACGCGCGTGTGGATTTCTACCAAACGACGTGAAAAGCATGCCGATGCTGCTCTTTTTAACATCCGCACATGGATTTGTGCCAAAACGCGTTTTTAGCATGCACATGCATCTTTTGGTAGACGCGGACGCAGTTTTCTGCAAAACCACACGATATGCATGCAAATGGTGCTTTTGGCAGAACGCGCGTGTGGATTTCTACCAAACGACGTGAAAAGCATGCCGATGCTGCTCTTTTTAGCACCCGCACATGGATTTGTGCCAAAACGCGTTTTAAGCATGCGCATGCATGTTTTGGTAGACGCGGACGCAGTTTTCTGCAAAACCACACGATAGGCATGCAAATGGTGCTTTTGGCAGAACGCGCGTGTGGATTTCTACCAAACGACGTGAAAAGCATGCCGATGCTGCTCTTTTTAGCACCCGCACATGGATTTGTGCCAAAGCGCGTTTTAAGCATGCGCATGCATCTTTTGGTAGACGCGGACGCAGTTTTCTGCAAAACCACACGATATGCATGCAAATGGTGCTTTTGGCAGAACGCGCGTGTGGATTTCTACCAAACGACGTGAAAAGCATGCCGATGCTGCTCTTTTTAACATCCGCACATGGATTTGTGCCAAAACGCGTTTTTAGCATGCACATGCATCTTTTGGTAGACGCGGACGCAGTTTTCTGCAAAACCACACGATATGCATGCAAATGGTGCTTTTGGCAGAACGCGCGTGTGGATTTCTACCAAACGACGTGAAAAGCATGCCGATGCTGCTCTTTTTAACATCCGCACATGGATTTGTGCCAAAGCGCGTTTTAAGCATGCGCATGCATCTTTTGGTAGACGCGGACGCAGTTTTCTGCAAAACCACACGATAGGCATGCAAATGGTGCTTTTGGCAGAACGCGCGTGTGGATTTCTACCAAACGACGTGAAAAGCATGCCGATGCTGCTCTTTTTAGCACCCGCACATGGATTTGTGCCAAAACGCGTTTTAAGCATGCGCATGCATCTTTTGGTAGACGCGGACGCAGTTTTCTGCAAAACCACACGATATGCATGCAAATGGTGCTTTTGGCAGAACGCGCGCGTGGATTTCTACCAAACGACGTGAAAAGCATGCCGATGCTGCTCTTTTTAACATCCGCACATGGATTTGTGCCAAAGCGCGTTTTAAGCATGCGCATGCATCTTTTGGTAGACGCGGACGCAGTTTTCTGCAAAACCACACGATAGGCATGCAAATGGTGCTTTTTGCAGAACGCGCGTGTGGATTTCTACCAAACGACGTGAAAAGCATGCCGATGCTGCTCTTTTTAGCACCCGCACATGGATTTGTGCCAAAACGCGTTTTAAGCATGCGCATGCATCTTTTGGTAGACGCGGACGCAGTTTTCTGCAAAACCACACGATATGCATGCAAATGGTGCTTTTGGCAGAACGCGCGCGTGGATTTCTACCAAACGACGTGAAAAGCATGCCGATGCTGCTCTTTTTAACATCCGCACATGGATTTGTGCCAAAACGCGTTTTAAGCATGCGCATGCATCTTTTGGTAGACGCGGACGCAGTTTTCTGCAAAACCACACGATAGGCATGCAAATGGTGCTTTTGGCAGAACGCGCGCATGGATTTCTACCAAACGACGTGAAAAGCATGCCGATGCTGCTCTTTTTAGCACCCGCACATGGATTTGTGCCAAAACGCGTTTTTAGCATGCACATGCATCTTTTGGTAGACGCGGACGCAGTTTTCTGCAAAACCACACGATATGCATGCAAATGGTGCTTTTGGCAGAACGCGCGTGTGGATTTCTACCAAACGACGTGAAAAGCATGCCGATGCTGCTCTTTTTAGCACCCGCACATGGATTTGTGCCAAAACGCGTTTTAAGCATGCGCATGCATGTTTTGGTAGACGCGGACGCAGTTTTCTGCAAAACCACACGATAGGCATGCAAATGGTGCTTTTGGCAGAACGCGCGTGTGGATTTCTACCAAACGACGTGAAAAGCATGCCGATGCTGCTCTTTTTAGCACCCGCACATGGATTTGTGCCAAAGCGCGTTTTAAGCATGCGCATGCATCTTTTGGTAGACGCGGACGCAGTTTTCTGCAAAACCACACGATATGCATGCAAATGGTGCTTTTGGCAGAACGCGCGTGTGGATTTCTACCAAACGACGTGAAAAGCATGCCGATGCTGCTCTTTTTAGCACCCGCACATGGATATGTGCCAAAACGCGTTTTAAGCATGCGCATGCATCTTTTGGTAGACGCGGACGCAGTTTTCTGCAAAACCACACGATATGCATGCAAATGGTGCTTTTGGCAGAACGCGCGTGTGGATTTCTACCAAACGACGTGAAAAGCATGCCGATGCTGCTCTTTTTAGCACCCGCACATGGATTTGTGCCAAAACGCGTTTTAAGCATGCGCATGCATCTTTTGGTAGACGCGGACGCAGTTTTCTGCAAAACCACACGATATGCATGCAAATGGTGCTTTTGGCAGAACGCGCGCGTGGATTTCTACCAAACGACGTGAAAAGCATGCCGATGCTGCTCTTTTTAACATCCGCACATGGATTTGTGCCAAAGCGCGTTTTAAGCATGCGCATGCATCTTTTGGTAGACGCGGACGCAGTTTTCTGCAAAACCACACGATAGGCATGCAAATGGTGCTTTTGGCAGAACGCGCGTGTGGATTTCTACCAAACGACGTGAAAAGCATGCCGATGCTGCTCTTTTTAGCACCCGCACATGGATTTGTGCCAAAACGCGTTTTAAGCATGCGCATGCATCTTTTGGTAGACGCGGACGCAGTTTTCTGCAAAACCACACGATATGCATGCAAATGGTGCTTTTGGCAGAACGCGCGCGTGGATTTCTACCAAACGACGTGAAAAGCATGCCGATGCTGCTCTTTTTAGCACCCGCACATGGATTTGTGCCAAAACGCGTTTTAAGCATGCGCATGCATCTTTTGGTAGACGCGGACGCAGTTTTCTGCAAAACCACACGATATGCATGCAAATGGTGCTTTTGGCAGAACGCGCGCGTGGATTTCTACCAAACGACGTGAAAAGCATGCCGATGCTGCTCTTTTTAACATCCGCACATGGATTTGTGCCAAAGCGCGTTTTAAGCATGCGCATGCATCTTTTGGTAGACGCGGACGCAGTTTTCTGCAAAACCACACGATAGGCGTGCAAATGGTGCTTTTGGCAGAACGCGCGTGTGGATTTCTACCAAACGACGTGAAAAGCATGCCGATGCTGCTCTTTTTAGCACCCGCACATGGATTTGTGCCAAAACGCGTTTTAAGCATGCGCATGCATCTTTTGGTAGACGCGGACGCAGTTTTCTGCAAAACCACACGATATGCATGCAAATGGTGCTTTTGGCAGAACGCGCGCGTGGATTTCTACCAAACGACGTGAAAAGCATGCCGATGCTGCTCTTTTTAACATCCGCACATGGATTTGTGCCAAAACGCGTTTTAAGCATGCGCATGCATCTTTTGGTAGACGCGGACGCAGTTTTCTGCAAAACCACACGATAGGCATGCAAATGGTGCTTTTGGCAGAACGCGCGCGTGGATTTCTACCAAACGACGTGAAAAGCATGCCGATGCTGCTCTTTTTAGCACCCGCACATGGATTTGTGCCAAAACGCGTTTTTAGCATGCACATGCATCTTTTGGTAGACGCGGACGCAGTTTTCTGCAAAACCACACGATATGCATGCAAATGGTGCTTTTGGCAGAACGCGTGTGGATTTCTACCAAACGACGTGAAAAGCATGCCGATGCTGCTCTTTTTAGCACCCGCACATGGATTTGTGCCAAAACGCGTTTTAAGCATGCGCATGCATCTTTTGGTAGACGCGGACGCAGTTTTCTGCAAAACCACACGATATGCATGCAAATGGTGCTTTTGGCAGAACGCGCGTGTGGATTTCTACCAAACGACGTGAAAAGCATGCCGATGCTGCTCTTTTTAGCACCCGCACATGGATTTGTGCCAAAGCGCGTTTTAAGCATGCGCATGCATCTTTTGGTAGACGCGGACGCAGTTTTCTGCAAAACCACACGATAGGCATGCAAATGGTGCTTTTGGCAGAACGCGCGTGTGGATTTCTACCAAACGACGTGAAAAGCATGCCGATGCTGCTCTTTTTAGCACCCGCACATGGATTTGTGCCAAAACGCGTTTTAAGCATGCGCATGCATCTTTTGGTAGACGCGGACGCAGTTTTCTGCAAAACCACACGATATGCATGCAAATGGTGCTTTTGGCAGAACGCGCGCGTGGATTTCTACCAAACGACGTGAAAAGCATGCCGATGCTGCTCTTTTTAACATCCGCACATGGATTTGTGCCAAAACGCGTTTTTAGCATGCACATGCATCTTTTGGTAGACGCGGACGCAGTTTTCTGCAAAACCACACGATATGCATGCAAATGGTGCTTTTGGCAGAACGCGCGCGTGGATTTCTACCAAACGACGTGAAAAGCATGCCGATGCTGCTCTTTTTAACATCCGCACATGGATTTGTGCCAAAACGCGTTTTAAGCATGCGCATGCATCTTTTGGTAGACGCAGTTTTCTGCAAAACCACACGATAGGCATGCAAATGGTGCTTTTGGCAGAACGCGCGTGTGGATTTCTACCAAACGACGTGAAAAGCATGCCGATGCTGCTCTTTTTAGCACCCGCACATGGATTTGTGCCAAAACGCGTTTTAAGCATGCGCATGCATCTTTTGGTAGACGCGGACTCAGTTTTCTGCAAAACCACACGATAGGCATGCAAATGGTGCTTTTGGCAGAACGCGCGCGTGGATTTCTACCAAACGACGTGAAAAGCATGCCGATGCTGCTCTTTTTAGCACCCGCACATGGATTTGTGCCAAAGTGCGTTTTAAGCATGCGCATGCATCTTTTGGTAGACGCGGACGCAGTTTTCTGCAAAACCACACGATATGCATGCAAATGGTGCTTTTGGCAGAACGCGCGTGTGCATTTCTACCAAACGACGTGAAAAGCATGCCGATGCTGCTCTTTTTAGCACCCGCACATGGATTTGTGCCAAAACGCGTTTTAAGCATGAGCATGCATCTTTTGGTAGACGCGGACGCAGTTTTCTGCAAAACCACACGATATGCATGCAAATGGTGCTTTTGGCAGAACGCGCGCGTGGATTTCTACCAAACGACGTGAAAAGCATGCCGATGCTGCTCTTTTTAACATCCGCACATGGATTTGTGCCAAAGCGCGTTTTAAGCATGCGCATGCATCTTTTGGTAGACGCGGACGCAGTTTTCTGCAAAACCACACGATATGCATGCAAATGGTGCTTTTGGCAGAACGCGCGCGTGGATTTCTACCAAACGACGTGAAAAGCATGCCGATGCTGCTCTTTTTATTACCCGCACATGGATTTGTGCCAAAACGCGTTTTAAGCATGCGCATGCATCTTTTGGTAGACGCGGACGCAGTTTTCTGCAAAACCACACGATAGGCATGCAAATGGTGCTTTTGGCAGAACGCGCGTGTGGATTTCTACCAAACGACGTGAAAAGCATGCCGATGCTGCTCTTTTTAACATCCGCACATGGATTTGTGCCAAAGCGCGTTTTAAGCATGTGCATGCATCTTTTGGTAGACGCGGACGCAGTTTTCTGCAAAACCACACGATAGGAATGCAAATGGTGCTTTTGGCAGAACGCGCGTGTGGATTTCTACCAAACGACGTGAAAAGCATGCCGATGCTGCTCTTTTTAGCACCCGCACATGGATTTGTGCCAAAACGCGTTTTTAGCATGCACATGCATCTTTTGGTAGACGCGGACGCAGTTTTCTGCAAAACCACACGATATGCATGCAAATGGTGCTTTTGGCATAACGCGCGTGTGGATTTCTACCAAACGACGTGAAAAGCATGCCGATGCTGCTCTTTTTAGCACCCGCACATGGATTTGTGCCAAAGCGCGTTTTAAGCATGCGCATGCATCTTTTGGTAGACGCGGACGCAGTTTTCTGCAAAACCACACGATAGGCATGCAAATGGTGCTTTTGGCAGAACGCGCGTGTGGATTTCTACCAAACGACGTGAAAAGCATGCCGATGCTGCTCTTTTTAGCACCCGCACATGGATTTGTGCCAAAACGCGTTTTCAGCATGCGCATGCATCTTTTGGTAGACGCGGACGCAGTTTTCTGCAAAACCACACGATATGCATGCAAATGGTGCTTTTGGCAGAACGCGCGCGTGGATTTCTACCAAACGACGTGAAAAGCATGCCGATGCTGCTCTTTTTAACATCCGCACATGGATTTGTGCCAAAACGCGTTTTTAGCATGCACATGCATCTTTTGGTAGACGCGGACGCAGTTTTCTGCAAAACCACACGATATGCATGCAAATGGTGCTTTTGGCAGAACGCGCGTGTGGATTTCTACCAAACGACGTGAAAAGCATGCCGATGCTGCTCTTTTTAACATCCGCACATGGATTTGTGCCAAAACGCGTTTTTAGCATGCACATGCATCTTTTGGTAGACGCGGACGCAGTTTTCTGCAAAACCACACGATATGCATGCAAATGGTGCTTTTGGCAGAACGCGCGTGTGGATTTCTACCAAACGACGTGAAAAGCATGCCGATGCAGCTCTTTTTAACATCCGCACATGGATTTGTGCCAAAACGCGTTTTTAGCATGCACATGCATCTTTTGGTAGACGCGGACGCAGTTTTCTGCAAAACCACACGATATGCATGCAAATGGTGCTTTTGGCAGAACGCGCGTGTGGATTTCTACCAAACGACGTGAAAAGCATGCCGATGCTGCTCTTTTTAACATCCGCACATGGATTTGTGCCAAAACGCGTTTTTAGCATGCGCATGCATCTTTTGGTAGACGCGGACGCAGTTTTCTGCAAAACCACACGATATGCATGCAAATGGTGCTTTTGGCAGAACGCGCGTGTGGATTTCTACCAAACGACGTGAAAAGCATGCCGATGCTGCTCTTTTTAACATCCGCACATGGATTTGTGCCAAAGCGCGTTTTAAGCATGCGCATGCATCTTTTGGTAGACGCGGACGCAGTTTTCTGCAAAACCACACGATAGGCATGCAAATGGTGCTTTTGGCAGAACGCGCGTGTGGATTTCTACCAAACGACGTGAAAAGCATGCCGATGCTGCTCTTTTTAGCACCCGCACATGGATTTGTGCCAAAACGCGTTTTAAGCATGCGCATGCATCTTTTGGTAGACGCGGACGCAGTTTTCTGCAAAACCACACGATATGCATGCAAATGGTGCTTTTGGCAGAACGCGCGCGTGGATTTCTACCAAACGACGTGAAAAGCATGCCGATGCTGCTCTTTTTAACATCCGAACATGGATTTGTGCCAAAGCGCGTTTTAAGCATGCGCATGCATCTTTTGGTAGACGCGGACGCAGTTTTCTGCAAAACCACACGATAGGCATGCAAATGGTGCTTTT
This sequence comes from Dermacentor variabilis, assembly GCF_050947875.1. Lineage (NCBI taxonomy): Eukaryota > Metazoa > Arthropoda > Arachnida > Ixodida > Ixodidae > Dermacentor > Dermacentor variabilis. The sequence goes on from NW_027460829.1 coordinate 9,390, forward strand.
TGCAGAACGCGCGTGTGGATTTCTACCAAACGACGTGAAAAGCATGCCGATGCTGCTCTTTTTAGCACCCGCACATGGATTTGTGCCAAAACGCGTTTTAAGCATGCGCATGCATCTTTTGGTAGACGCGGACGCAGTTTTCTGCAAAACCACATGATATGCATGCAAATGGTGCTTTTGGCAGAACGCGCGCGTGGATTTCTACCAAACGACGTGAAAAGCATGCCGATGCTGCTCTTTTTAACATCCGCACATGGATTTGTGCCAAAACGCGTTTTAAGCATGCGCATGCATCTTTTGGTAGACGCGGACGCAGTTTTCTGCAAAACCACACGATAGGCATGCAAATGGTGCTTTTGGCAGAACGCGCGCATGGATTTCTACCAAACGACGTGAAAAGCATGCCGATGCTGCTCTTTTTAGCACCCGCACATGGATTTGTGCCAAAACGCGTTTTTAGCATGCACATGCATCTTTTGGTAGACGCGGACGCAGTTTTCTGCAAAACCACACGATATGCATGCAAATGGTGCTTTTGGCAGAACGCGCGTGTGGATTTCTACCAAACGACGTGAAAAGCATGCCGATGCTGCTCTTTTTAGCACCCGCACATGGATTTGTGCCAAAACGCGTTTTAAGCATGCGCATGCATCTTTTGGTAGACGCGGACGCAGTTTTCTGCAAAACCACACGATAGGCATGCAAATGGTGCTTTTGGCAGAACGCGCGTGTGGATTTCTACCAAACGACGTGAAAAGCATGCCGATGCTGCTCTTTTTAGCACCCGCACATGGATTTGTGCCAAAACGCGTTTTAAGCATGCGCATGCATCTTTTGGTAGACGCGGACGCAGTTTTCTGCAAAACCACACGATATGCATGCAAATGGTGCTTTTGGCAGAACGCGCGCGTGGATTTCTACCAAACGACGTGAAAAGCATGCCGATGCTGCTCTTTTTAACATCCGCACATGGATTTGTGCCAAAGCGCGTTTTAAGCATGCGCATGCATCTTTTGGTAGACGCGGACGCAGTTTTCTGCAAAACCACACGATAGGCATGCAAATGGTGCTTTTTGCAGAACGCGCGTGTGGATTTCTACCAAACGACGTGAAAAGCATGCCGATGCTGCTCTTTTTAGCACCCGCACATGGATTTGTGCCAAAACGCGTTTTAAGCATGCGCATGCATCTTTTGGTAGACGCGGACGCAGTTTTCTGCAAAACCACACGATATGCATGCAAATGGTGCTTTTGGCAGAACGCGCGCGTGGATTTCTACCAAACGACGTGAAAAGCATGCCGATGCTGCTCTTTTTAACATCCGCACATGGATTTGTGCCAAAGCGCGTTTTAAGCATGCGCATGCATCTTTTGGTAGACGCGGACGCAGTTTTCTGCAAAACCACACGATAGGCATGCAAATGGTGCTTTTGGCAGAACGCGCGTGTGGATTTCTACCAAACGACGTGAAAAGCATGCCGATGCTGCTCTTTTTAGCACCCGCACATGGATTTGTGCCAAAACGCGTTTTAAGCATGCGCATGCATCTTTTGGTAGACGCGGACGCAGTTTTCTGCAAAACCACACGATATGCATGCAAATGGTGCTTTTGGCAGAACGCGCGCGTGGATTTCTACCAAACGACGTGAAAAGCATGCCGATGCTGCTCTTTTTAACATCCGCACATGGATTTGTGCCAAAACGCGTTTTAAGCATGCGCATGCATCTTTTGGTAGACGCGGACGCAGTTTTCTGCAAAACCACACGATAGGCATGCAAATGGTGCTTTTGGCAGAACGCGCGCGTGGATTTCTACCAAACGACGTGAAAAGCATGCCGATGCTGCTCTTTTTAGCACCCGCACATGGATTTGTGCCAAAACGCGTTTTTAGCATGCACATGCATCTTTTGGTAGACGCGGACGCAGTTTTCTGCAAAACCACACGATATGCATGCAAATGGTGCTTTTGGCAGAACGCGGGTGGATTTCTACCAAACGACGTGAAAAGCATGCCGATGCTGCTCTTTTTAGCACCCGCACATGGATTTGTGCCAAAACGCGTTTTAAGCATGCGCATGCATCTTTTGGTAGACGCGGACGCAGTTTTCTGCAAAACCACACGATATGCATGCAAATGGTGCTTTTGGCAGAACGCGCGTGTGGATTTCTACCAAACGACGTGAAAAGCATGCCGATGCTGCTCTTTTTCGCACCCGCACATGGATTTGTGCCAAAACGCGTTTTAAGCATGCGCATGCATCTTTTGGTAGACGCGGACGCAGTTTTCTGCAAAACCACACGATATGCATGCAAATGGTGCTTTTGGCAGAACGCGCGCGTGGATTTCTACCAAACGACGTGAAAAGCATGCCGATGCTGCTCTTTTTAACATCCGCACATGGATTTGTGCCAAAGCGCGTTTTAAGCATGCGCATGCATCTTTTGGTAGACGCGGACGCAGTTTTCTGCAAAACCACACGATAGGCATGCAAATGGTGCTTTTGGCAGAACGCGCGCATGGATTTCTACCAAACGACGTGAAAAGCATGCCGATGCTGCTCTTTTTAACATCCGAACATGGATTTGTGCCAAAGCGCGTTTTTAGCATGCGCATGCATCTTTTGGTAGACGCGGACGCAGTTTTCTGCAAAACCACACGATATGCATGCAAATGGTGCTTTTTGCAGAACGCGCGTGTGGATTTCTACCAAACGACGTGAAAAGCATGCCGATGCTGCTCTTTTTAGCACCCGTACATGGATTTGTGCCAAAACGCGTTTTAAGCATGCGCATGCATCTTTTGGTAGACGCGGACGCAGTTTTCTGCAAAACCACACGATAGGCATGCAAATGGTGCTTTTTGCAGAACGCGCGTGTGGATTTCTACCAAACGACGTGAAAAGCATGCCGATGCTGCTCTTTTTAGCACCCGTACATGGATTTGTGCCAAAACGCGTTTTAAGCATGCGCATGCATCTTTTGGTAGACGCGGACGCAGTTTTCTGCAAAACCACACGATATGCATGCAAATGGTGCTTTTGGCAGAACGCGCGCGTGGATTTCTACCAAACGACGTGAAAAGCATGCCGATGCTGCTCTTTTTAACATCCGCACATGGATTTGTGCCAAAACGCGTTTTAAGCATGCGCATGCATCTTTTGGTAGACGCGGACGCAGTTTTCTGCAAAACCACACGATAGGCATGCAAATGGTGCTTTTGGCAGAACGCGCGCATGGATTTCTACCAAACGACGTGAAAAGCATGCCGATGCTGCTCTTTTTAGCACCCGCACATGGATTTGTGCCAAAACGCGTTTTTAGCATGCACATGCATCTTTTGGTAGACGCGGACGCAGTTTTCTGCAAAACCACACGATATGCATGCAAATGGTGCTTTTGGCAGAACGCGCGTGTGGATTTCTACCAAACGACGTGAAAAGCATGCCGATGCTGCTCTTTTTAACATCCGCACATGGATTTGTGCCAAAGCGCGTTTTAAGCATGCGCATGCATCTTTTGGTAGACGCGGACGCAGTTTTCTGCAAAACCACACGATAGGCATGCAAATGGTGCTTTTGGCAGAACGCGCGTGTGGATTTCTACCAAACGACGTGAAAAGCATGCCGATGCTGCTCTTTTTAGCACCGGCACATGGATTTGTGCCAAAACGCGTTTTTAGCATGCACATGCATCTTTTGGTAGACGCGGACGCAGTTTTCTGCAAAACCACACGATATGCATGCAAATGGTGCTTTTGGCAGAACGCGCGTGTGGATTTCCACCAAACGACGTGAAAAGCATGCCGATGCTGCTCTTTTTAACATCCGCACATGGATTTGTGCCAAAACGCGTTTTTAGCATGCACATGCATCTTTTGGTAGACGCGGACGCAGTTTTCTGCAAAACCACACGATATGCATGCAAATGGTGCTTTTGGCAGAACGCGCGTGTGGATTTCTACCAAACGACGTGAAAAGCATGCCGATGCTGCTCTTTTTAACATCCGCACATGGATTTGTGCCAAAACGCGTTTTTAGCATGCACATGCATCTTTTGGTAGACGCGGACGCAGTTTTCTGCAAAACCACACGATATGCATGCAAATGGTGCTTTTGGCAGAACGCGCGTGTGGATTTCTACCAAACGACGTGAAAAGCATGCCGATGCTGCTCTTTTTAACATCCGCACATGGATTTGTGCCAAAACGCGTTTTTAGCATGCGCATGCATCTTTTGGTAGACGCGGACGCAGTTTTCTGCAAAACCACACGATATGCATGCAAATGGTGCTTTTGGCAGAACGCGCGTGTGGATTTCTACCAAACGACGTGAAAAGCATGCCGATGCTGCTCTTTTTAACATCCGCACATGGATTTGTGCCAAAGCGCGTTTTAAGCATGCGCATGCATCTTTTGGTAGACGCGGACGCAGTTTTCTGCAAAACCACACGATAGGCATGCAAATGGTGCTTTTGGCAGAACGCGCGTGTGGATTTCTACCAAACGACGTGAAAAGCATGCCGATGCTGCTCTTTTTAGCACCCGCACATGGATTTGTGCCAAAACGCGTTTTAAGCATGCGCATGCATCTTTTGGTAGACGCGGACGCAGTTTTCTGCAAAACCACACGATATGCATGCAAATGGTGCTTTTGGCAGAACGCGCGCGTGGATTTCTACCAAACGACGTGAAAAGCATGCCGATGCTGCTCTTTTTAACATCCGAACATGGATTTGTGCCAAAGCGCGTTTTAAGCATGCGCATGCATCTTTTGGTAGAGCGGACGCAGTTTTCTGCAAAACCACACGATAGGCATGCAAATGGTGCTTTTTGCAGAACGCGCGTGTGGATTTCTACCAAACGACGTGAAAAGCATGCCGATGCTGCTCTTTTTAGCACCCGCACATGGATTTGTGCCAAAACGCGTTTTAAGCATGCGCATGCATCTTTTGGTAGACGCGGACGCAGTTTTCTGCAAAACCACACGATATGCATGCAAATGGTGCTTTTGGCAGAACGCGCGCGTGGATTTCTACCAAACGACGTGAAAAGCATGCCGATGCTGCTCTTTTTAACATCCGCACATGGATTTGTGCCAAAACGCGTTTTAAGCATGCGCATGCATCTTTTGGTAGACGCGGACGCAGTTTTCTGCAAAACCACACGATAGGCATGCAAATGGTGCTTTTGGCAGAACGCGCGCATGGATTTCTACCAAACGACGTGAAAAGCATGCCGATGCTGCTCTTTTTAGCACCCGCACATGGATTTGTGCCAAAACGCGTTTTTAGCATGCACATGCATCTTTTGGTAGACGCGGACGCAGTTTTCTGCAAAACCACACGATATGCATGCAAATGGTGCTTTTGGCAGAACGCGCGTGTGGATTTCTACCAAACGACGTGAAAAGCATGCCGATGCTGCTCTTTTTAGCACCCGCACATGGATTTGTGCCAAAACGCGTTTTAAGCATGCGCATGCATCTTTTGGTAGACGCGGACGCAGTTTTCTGCAAAACCACACGATAGGCATGCAAATGGTGCTTTTGGCAGAACGCGCGTGTGGATTTCTACCAAACGACGTGAAAAGCATGCCGATGCTGCTCTTTTTAGCACCCGCACATGGATTTGTGCCAAAGCGCGTTTTAAGCATGCGCATGCATCTTTTGGTAGACGCGGACGCAGTTTTCTGCAAAACCACACGATATGCATGCAAATGGTGCTTTTGGCAGAACGCGCGTGTGGATTTCTACCAAACGACGTGAAAAGCATGCCGATGCTGCTCTTTTTAGCACCCGCACATGGATTTGTGCCAAAACGCGTTTTAAGCATGCGCATGCATCTTTTGGTAGACGCGGACGCAGTTTTCTGCAAAACCACACGATATGCATGCAAATGGTGCTTTTGGCAGAACGCGCGCGTGGATTTCTACCAAACGACGTGAAAAGCATGCCGATGCTGCTCTTTTTAACATCCGCACATGGATTTGTGCCAAAGCGCGTTTTAAGCATGCGCATGCATCTTTTGGTAGACGCGGACGCAGTTTTCTGCAAAACCACACGATAGGCATGCAAATGGTGCTTTTGGCAGATCGCGCGTGTGGATTTCTACCAAACGACGTGAAAAGCATGCCGATGCTGCTCTTTTTAGCACCCGCACATGGATTTGTGCCAAAACGCGTTTTAAGCATGCGCATGCATCTTTTGGTAGACGCGGACGCAGTTTTCTGCAAAACCACACGATATGCATGCAAATGGTGCTTTTGGCAGAACGCGCGCGTGGATTTCTACCAAACGACGTGAAAAGCATGCCGATGCTGCTCTTTTTAACATCCGCACATGGATTTGTGCCAAAACGCGTTTTAAGCATGCGCATGCATCTTTTGGTAGACGCGGACGCAGTTTTCTGCAAAACCACACGATAGGCATGCAAATGGTGCTTTTGGCAGAACGCGCGCGTGGATTTCTACCAAACGACGTGAAAAGCATGCCGATGCTGCTCTTTTTAGCACCCGCACATGGATTTGTGCCAAAACGCGTTTTTAGCATGCACATGCATCTTTTGGTAGACGCGGACGCAGTTTTCTGCAAAACCACACGATATGCATGAAAATGGTGCTTTTGGCAGAACGCGCGAACGCGCGCGTGGATTTCTACCAAACGACGTGAAAAGCATGCCGATGCTGCTCTTTTTAACATCCGCACATGGATTTGTGCCAAAACGCGTTTTAAGCATGCGCATGCATCTTTTGGTAGACGCGGACGCAGTTTTCTGCAAAACCACACGATAGGCATGCAAATGGTGCTTTTGGCAGAACGCGCGCGTGGATTTCTACCAAACGACGTGAAAAGCATGCCGATGCTGCTCTTTTTAGCACCCGCACATGGATTTGTGCCAAAACGCGTTTTTAGCATGCACATGCATCTTTTGGTAGACGCGGACGCAGTTTTCTGCAAAACCACACGATATGCATGAAAATGGTGCTTTTGGCAGAACGCGCGTGTGGATTTCTACCAAACGACGTGAAAAGCATGCCGATGCTGCTCTTTTTAACATCCGCACATGGATTTGTGCCAAAACGCGTTTTTAGCATGCACATGCATCTTTTGGTAGACGCGGACGCAGTTTTCTGCAAAACCACACGATATGCATGCAAATGGTGCTTTTGGCAGAACGCGCGTGTGGATTTCTACCAAACGACGTGAAAAGCATGCCGATGCTGCTCTTTTTAACATCCGCACATGGATTTGTGCCAAAGCGCGTTTTAAGCATGCGCATGCATCTTTTGGTAGACGCGGACGCAGTTTTCTGCAAAACCACACGATAGGCATGCAAATGGTGCTTTTGGCAGAACGCGCGTGTGGATTTCTACCAAACGACGTGAAAAGCGTGCCGATGCTGCTCTTTTTAGCACCCGCACATGGATTTGTGCCAAAACGCGTTTTTAGCATGCACATGCATCTTTTGGTAGACGCGGACGCAGTTTTCTGCAAAACCACACGATATGCATGCAAATGGTGCTTTTGGCAGAACGCGCGTGTGGATTTCTACCAAACGACGTGAAAAGCATGCCGATGCTGCTCTTTTTAACATCCGCACATGGATTTGTGCCAAAACGCGTTTTTAGCATGCACATGCATCTTTTGGTAGACGCGGACGCAGTTTTCTGCAAAACCACACGATATGCATGCAAATGGTGCTTTTGGCAGAACGCGCGTGTGGATTTCTACCAAACGACGTGAAAAGCATGCCGATGCTGCTCTTTTTAACATCCGCACATGGATTTGTGCCAAAGCGCGTTTTAAGCATGCGCATGCATCTTTTGGTAGACGCGGACGCAGTTTTCTGCAAAACCACACGATAGGCATGCAAATGGTGCTTTTGGCAGAACGCGCGTGTGGATTTCTACCAAACGACGTGAAAAGCATGCCGATGCTGCTCTTTTTAGCACCCGCACATGGATTTGTGCCAAAACGCGTTTTAAGCATGCGCATGCATCTTTTGGTAGACGCGGACGCAGTTTTCTGCAAAACCACACGATATGCTTGCAAATGGTGCTTTTGGCAGAACGCGCGCGTGGATTTCTACCAAACGACGTGAAAAGCATGCCGATGCTGCTCTTTTTAACATCCGCACATGGATTTGTGCCAAAGCGCGTTTTAAGCATGCGCATGCATCTTTTGGTAGACGCGGACGCAGTTTTCTGCAAAACCACACGATAGGCATGCAAATGGTGCTTTTTGCAGAACGCGCGTGTGGATTTCTACCAAACGACGTGAAAAGCATGCCGATGCTGCTCTTTTTAGCACCCGCACATGGATTTGTGCCAAAACGCGTTTTAAGCATGCGCATGCATCTTTTGGTAGACGCGGACGCAGTTTTCTGCAAAACCACACGATATGCATGCAAATGGTGCTTTTGGCAGAACGCGCGCGTGGATTTCTACCAAACGACGTGAAAAGCATGCCGATGCTGCTCTTTTTAACATCCGCACATGGATTTGTGCCAAAACGCGTTTTAAGCATGCGCATGCATCTTTTGGTAGACGCGGACGCAGTTTTCTGCAAAACCACACGATAGGCATGCAAATGGTGCTTTTGGCAGAACGCGCGCATGGATTTCTACCAAACGACGTGAAAAGCATGCCGATGCTGCTCTTTTTAGCACCCGCACATGGATTTGTGCCAAAACGCGTTTTTAGCATGCACATGCATCTTTTGGTAGACGCGGACGCAGTTTTCTGCAAAACCACACGATATGCATGCAAATGGTGCTTTTGGCAGAACGCGCGTGTGGATTTCTACCAAACGACGTGAAAAGCATGCCGATGCTGCTCTTTTTAGCACCCGCACATGGATTTGTGCCAAAACGCGTTTTAAGCATGCGCATGCATGTTTTGGTAGACGCGGACGCAGTTTTCTGCAAAACCACACGATAGGCATGCAAATGGTGCTTTTGGCAGAACGCGCGTGTGGATTTCTACCAAACGACGTGAAAAGCATGCCGATGCTGCTCTTTTTAGCACCCGCACATGGATTTGTGCCAAAGCGCGTTTTAAGCATGCGCATGCATCTTTTGGTAGACGCGGACGCAGTTTTCTGCAAAACCACACGATATGCATGCAAATGGTGCTTTTGGCAGAACGCGCGTGTGGATTTCTACCAAACGACGTGAAAAGCATGCCGATGCTGCTCTTTTTAACATCCGCACATGGATTTGTGCCAAAACGCGTTTTTAGCATGCACATGCATCTTTTGGTAGACGCGGACGCAGTTTTCTGCAAAACCACACGATATGCATGCAAATGGTGCTTTTGGCAGAACGCGCGTGTGGATTTCTACCAAACGACGTGAAAAGCATGCCGATGCTGCTCTTTTTAACATCCGCACATGGATTTGTGCCAAAGCGCGTTTTAAGCATGCGCATGCATCTTTTGGTAGACGCGGACGCAGTTTTCTGCAAAACCACACGATAGGCATGCAAATGGTGCTTTTGGCAGAACGCGCGTGTGGATTTCTACCAAACGACGTGAAAAGCATGCCGATGCTGCTCTTTTTAGCACCCGCACATGGATTTGTGCCAAAACGCGTTTTAAGCATGCGCATGCATCTTTTGGTAGACGCGGACGCAGTTTTCTGCAAAACCACACGATATGCATGCAAATGGTGCTTTTGGCAGAACGCGCGCGTGGATTTCTACCAAACGACGTGAAAAGCATGCCGATGCTGCTCTTTTTAACATCCGCACATGGATTTGTGCCAAAACGCGTTTTTAGCATGCACATGCATCTTTTGGTAGACGCGGACGCAGTTTTCTGCAAAACCACACGATATGCATGCAAATGGTGCTTTTGGCAGAACGCGCGCGTGGATTTCTACCAAACGACGTGAAAAGCATGCCGATGCTGCTCTTTTTAACATCCGCACATGGATTTGTGCCAAAACGCGTTTTAAGCATGCGCATGCATCTTTTGGTAGACGCAGTTTTCTGCAAAACCACACGATAGGCATGCAAATGGTGCTTTTGGCAGAACGCGCGTGTGGATTTCTACCAAACGACGTGAAAAGCATGCCGATGCTGCTCTTTTTAGCACCCGCACATGGATTTGTGCCAAAACGCGTTTTAAGCATGCGCATGCATCTTTTGGTAGACGCGGACTCAGTTTTCTGCAAAACCACACGATAGGCATGCAAATGGTGCTTTTGGCAGAACGCGCGCGTGGATTTCTGGCAAACGACGTGAAAAGCATGCCGATGCTGCTCTTTTTAGCACCCGCACATGGATTTGTGCCAAAGTGCGTTTTAAGCATGCGCATGCATCTTTTCGTAGACGCGGACGCAGTTTTCTGCAAAACCACACGATATGCATGCAAATGGTGCTTTTGGCAGAACGCGCGCGTGGATTTCTACCAAACGACGTGAAAAGCATGCCGATGCTGCTCTTTTTAACATCCGAACATGGATTTGTGCCAAAGCGCGTTTTAAGCATGCGCATGCATCTTTTGGTAGAGCGGACGCAGTTTTCTGCAAAACCACACAATAGGCATGCAAATGGTGCTTTTTGCAGAACGCGCGTGTGGATTTCTACCAAACGACGTGAAAAGCATGCCGATGCTGCTCTTTTTAGCACCCGCACATGGATTTGTGCCAAAACGCGTTTTAAGCATGCGCATGCATCTTTTGGTAGACGCGGACGCAGTTTTCTGCAAAACCACACGATAGGCATGCAAATGGTGCTTTTGGCAGAACGCGCGTGTGGATTTCTACCAAACGACGTGAAAAGCATGCCGATGCTGCTCTTTTTAGCACCCGCACATGGATTTGTGCCAAAACGCGTTTTAAGCATGCGCATGCATCTTTTGGTAGACGCGGACGCAGTTTTCTGCAAAACCACACGATATGCATGCAAATGGTGCTTTTGGCAGAACGCGCGTGTGGATTTCTACCAAACGACGTGAAAAGCATGCCGATGCTGCTCTTTTTAACATCCGCACATGGATTTGTGCCAAAACGCGTTTTTAGCATGCACATGCATCTTTTGGTAGACGCGGACGCAGTTTTCTGCAAAACCACACGATATGCATGCAAATGGTGCTTTTGGCAGAACGCGCGTGTGGATTTCTACCAAACGACGTGAAAAGCATGCCGATGCTGCTCTTTTTAACATCCGCACATGGATTTGTGCCAAAACGCGTTTTTAGCATGCGCATGCATCTTTTGGTAGACGCGGACGCAGTTTTCTGCAAAACCACACGATATGCATGCAAATGGTGCTTTTGGCAGAACGCGCGTGTGGATTTCTACCAAACGACGTGAAAAGCATGCCGATGCTGCTCTTTTTAACATCCGCACATGGATTTGTGCCAAAGCGCGTTTTAAGCATGCGCATGCATCTTTTGGTAGACGCGGACGCAGTTTTCTGCAAAACCACACGATAGGCATGCAAATGGTGCTTTTGGCAGAACGCGCGTGTGGATTTCTACCAAACGACGTGAAAAGCATGCCGATGCTGCTCTTTTTAGCACCCGCACATGGATTTGTGCCAAAACGCGTTTTAAGCATGCGCATGCATCTTTTGGTAGACGCGGACGCAGTTTTCTGCAAAACCACACGATATGCATGCAAATGGTGCTTTTGGCAGAACGCGCGCGTGGATTTCTACCAAACGACGTGAAAAGCATGCCGATGCTGCTCTTTTTAACATCCGAACATGGATTTGTGCCAAAGCGCGTTTTAAGCATGCGCATGCATCTTTTGGTAGACGCGGACGCAGTTTTCTGCAAAACCACACGATAGGCATGCAAATGGTGCTTTTTGCAGAACGCGCGTGTGGATTTCTACCAAACGACGTGAAAAGCATGCCGATGCTGCTCTTTTTAGCACCCGCACATGGATTTGTGCCAAAACGCGTTTTAAGCATGCGCATGCATCTTTTGGTAGACGCGGACGCAGTTTTCTGCAAAACCACACGATATGCATGCAAATGGTGCTTTTGGCAGAACGCGCGCGTGGATTTCTACCAAACGACGTGAAAAGCATGCCGATGCTGCTCTTTTTAACATCCGCACATGGATTTGTGCCAAAACGCGTTTTAAGCATGCGCATGCATCTTTTGGTAGACGCGGACGCAGTTTTCTGCAAAACCACACGATAGGCATGCAAATGGTGCTTTTGGCAGAACGCGCGCATGGATTTCTACCAAACGACGTGAAAAGCATGCCGATGCTGCTCTTTTTAGCACCCGCACATGGATTTGTGCCAAAACGCGTTTTTAGCATGCACATGCATCTTTTGGTAGACGCGGACGCAGTTTTCTGCAAAACCACACGATATGCATGCAAATGGTGCTTTTGGCAGAACGCGCGTGTGGATTTCTACCAAACGACGTGAAAAGCATGCCGATGCTGCTCTTTTTAGCACCCGCACATGGATTTGTGCCAAAACGCGTTTTAAGCATGCGCATGCATCTTTTGGTAGACGCGGACGCAGTTTTCTGCAAAACCACACGATAGGCATGCAAATGGTGCTTTTGGCAGAACGCGCGTGTGGATTTCTACCAAACGACGTGAAAAGCATGCCGATGCTGCTCTTTTTAGCACCCGCACATGGATTTGTGCCAAAACGCGTTTTAAGCATGCGCATGCATCTTTTGGTAGACGCGGACGCAGTTTTCTGCAAAACCACACGATATGCATGCAAATGGTGCTTTTGGCAGAACGCGCGCGTGGATTTCTACCAAACGACGTGAAAAGCATGCCGATGCTGCTCTTTTTAACATCCGCACATGGATTTGTGCCAAAGCGCGTTTTAAGCATGCGCATGCATCTTTTGGTAGACGCGGACGCAGTTTTCTGCAAAACCACACGATAGGCATGCAAATGGTGCTTTTTGCAGAACGCGCGTGTGGATTTCTACCAAACGACGTGAAAAGCATGCCGATGCTGCTCTTTTTAGCACCCGCACATGGATTTGTGCCAAAACGCGTTTTAAGCATGCGCATGCATCTTTTGGTAGACGCGGACGCAGTTTTCAGCAAAACCACACGATATGCATGCAAATGGTGCTTTTGGCAGAACGCGCGCGTGGATTTCTACCAAACGACGTGAAAAGCATGCCGATGCTGCTCTTTTTAACATCCGCACATGGATTTGTGCCAAAGCGCGTTTTAAGCATGCGCATGCATCTTTTGGTAGACGCGGACGCAGTTTTCTGCAAAACCACACGATAGGCATGCAAATGGTGCTTTTGGCAGAACGCGCGTGTGGATTTCTACCAAACGACGTGAAAAGCATGCCGATGCTGCTCTTTTTAGCACCCGCACATGGATTTGTGCCAAAACGCGTTTTAAGCATGCGCATGCATCTTTTGGTAGACGCGGACGCAGTTTTCTGCAAAACCACACGATATGCATGCAAATGGTGCTTTTGGCAGAACGCGCGCGTGGATTTCTACCAAACGACGTGAAAAGCATGCCGATGCTGCTCTTTTTAACATCCGCACATGGATTTGTGCCAAAACGCGTTTTAAGCATGCGCATGCATCTTTTGGTAGACGCGGACGCAGTTTTCTGCAAAACCACACGATAGGCATGCAAATGGTGCTTTTGGCAGAACGCGCGCGTGGATTTCTACCAAACGACGTGAAAAGCATGCCGATGCTGCTCTTTTTAGCACCCGCACATGGATTTGTGCCAAAACGCGTTTTAGCATGCACATGCATCTTTTGGTAGACGCGGACGCAGTTTTCTGCAAAACCACACGATATGCATGCAAATGGTGCTTTTGGCAGAACGCGTGTGGATTTCTACCAAACGACGTGAAAAGCATGCCGATGCTGCTCTTTTTAGCACCCGCACATGGATTTGTGCCAAAACGCGTTTTAAGCATGCGCATGCATCTTTTGGTAGACGCGGACGCAGTTTTCTGCAAAACCACACGATATGCATGCAAATGGTGCTTTTGGCAGAACGCGCGTGTGGATTTCTACCAAACGACGTGAAAAGCATGCCGATGCTGCTCTTTTTAGCACCCGCACATGGATTTGTGCCAAAACGCGTTTTAAGCATGCGCATGCATCTTTTGGTAGACGCGGACGCAGTTTTCTGCAAAACCACACGATATGCATGCAAATGGTGCTTTTGGCAGAACGCGCGCGTGGATTTCTACCAAACGACGTGAAAAGCATGCCGATGCTGCTCTTTTTAACATCCGCACATGGATTTGTGCCAAAGCGCGTTTTAAGCATGCGCATGCATCTTTTGGTAGACGCGGACGCAGTTTTCTGCAAAACCACACGATAGGCATGCAAATGGTGCTTTTGGCAGAACGCGCGCATGGATTTCTACCAAACGACGTGAAAAGCATGCCGATGCTGCTCTTTTTAACATCCGAACATGGATTTGTGCCAAAGCGCGTTTTTAGCATGCGCATGCATCTTTTGGTAGACGCGGACGCAGTTTTCTGCAAAACCACACGATATGCATGCAAATGGTGCTTTTTGCAGAACGCGCGTGTGGATTTCTACCAAACGACGTGAAAAGCATGCCGATGCTGCTCTTTTTAGCACCCGTACATGGATTTGTGCCAAAACGCGTTTTAAGCATGCGCATGCATCTTTTGGTAGACGCGGACGCAGTTTTCTGCAAAACCACACGATAGGCATGCAAATGGTGCTTTTTGCAGAACGCGCGTGTGGATTTCTACCAAACGACGTGAAAAGCATGCCGATGCTGCTCTTTTTAGCACCCGTACATGGATTTGTGCCAAAACGCGTTTTAAGCATGCGCATGCATCTTTTGGTAGACGCGGACGCAGTTTTCTGCAAAACCACACGATATGCATGCAAATGGTGCTTTTGGCAGAACGCGCGCGTGGATTTCTACCAAACGACGTGAAAAGCATGCCGATGCTGCTCTTTTTAACATCCGCACATGGATTTGTGCCAAAACGCGTTTTAAGCATGCGCATGCATCTTTTGGTAGACGCGGACGCAGTTTTCTGCAAAACCACACGATAGGCATGCAAATGGTGCTTTTGGCAGAACGCGCGCATGGATTTCTACCAAACGACGTGAAAAGCATGCCGATGCTGCTCTTTTTAACATCCGCACATGGATTTGTGCCAAAGCGCGTTTTAAGCATGCGCATGCATCTTTTGGTAGACGCGGACGCAGTTTTCTGCAAAACCACACGATAGGCATGCAAATGGTGCTTTTGGCAGAACGCGCGTGTGGATTTCTACCAAACGACGTGAAAAGCATGCCGATGCTGCTCTTTTTAGCACCCGCACATGGATTTGTGCCAAAACGCGTTTTTAGCATGCACATGCATCTTTTGGTAGACGCGGACGCAGTTTTCTGCAAAACCACACGATATGCATGCAAATGGTGCTTTTGGCAGAACGCGCGTGTGGATTTCTACCAAACGACGTGAAAAGCATGCCGATGCTGCTCTTTTTAACATCCGCACATGGATTTGTGCCAAAACGCGTTTTTAGCATGCACATGCATCTTTTGGTAGACGCGGACGCAGTTTTCTGCAAAACCACACGATATGCATGCAAATGGTGCTTTTGGCAGAACGCGCGTGTGGATTTCTACCAAACGACGTGAAAAGCATGCCGATGCTGCTCTTTTTAACATCCGCACATGGATTTGTGCCAAAACGCGTTTTTAGCATGCACATGCATCTTTTGGTAGACGCGGACGCAGTTTTCTGCAAAACCACACGATATGCATGCAAATGGTGCTTTTGGCAGAACGCGCGTGTGGATTTCTACCAAACGACGTGAAAAGCATGCCGATGCTGCTCTTTTTAACATCCGCACATGGATTTGTGCCAAAACGCGTTTTTAGCATGCGCATGCATCTTTTGGTAGACGCGGACGCAGTTTTCTGCAAAACCACACGATATGCATGCAAATGGTGCTTTTGGCAGAACGCGCGTGTGGATTTCTACCAAACGACGTGAAAAGCATGCCGATGCTGCTCTTTTTAACATCCGCACATGGATTTGTGCCAAAGCGCGTTTTAAGCATGCGCATGCATCTTTTGGTAGACGCGGACGCAGTTTTCTGCAAAACCACACGATAGGCATGCAAATGGTGCTTTTGGCAGAACGCGCGTGTGGATTTCTACCAAACGACGTGAAAAGCATGCCGATGCTGCTCTTTTTAGCACCCGCACATGGATTTGTGCCAAAACGCGTTTTAAGCATGCGCATGCATCTTTTGGTAGACGCGGACGCAGTTTTCTGCAAAACCACACGATATGCATGCAAATGGTGCTTTTGGCAGAACGCGCGCGTGGATTTCTACCAAACGACGTGAAAAGCATGCCGATGCTGCTCTTTTTAACATCCGAACATGGATTTGTGCCAAAGCGCGTTTTAAGCATGCGCATGCATCTTTTGGTAGAGCGGACGCAGTTTTCTGCAAAACCACACGATAGGCATGCAAATGGTGCTTTTTGCAGAACGCGCGTGTGGATTTCTACCAAACGACGTGAAAAGCATGCCGATGCTGCTCTTTTTAGCACCCGCACATGGATTTGTGCCAAAACGCGTTTTAAGCATGCGCATGCATCTTTTGGTAGACGCGGACGCAGTTTTCTGCAAAACCACACGATATGCATGCAAATGGTGCTTTTGGCAGAACGCGCGCGTGGATTTCTACCAAACGACGTGAAAAGCATGCCGATGCTGCTCTTTTTAACATCCGCACATGGATTTGTGCCAAAACGCGTTTTAAGCATGCGCATGCATCTTTTGGTAGACGCGGACGCAGTTTTCTGCAAAACCACACGATAGGCATGCAAATGGTGCTTTTGGCAGAACGCGCGCATGGATTTCTACCAAACGACGTGAAAAGCATGCCGATGCTGCTCTTTTTAGCACCCGCACATGGATTTGTGCCAAAACGCGTTTTTAGCATGCACATGCATCTTTTGGTAGACGCGGACGCAGTTTTCTGCAAAACCACACGATATGCATGCAAATGGTGCTTTTGGCAGAACGCGCGTGTGGATTTCTACCAAACGACGTGAAAAGCATGCCGATGCTGCTCTTTTTAACATCCGCACATGGATTTGTGCCAAAGCGCGTTTTAAGCATGCGCATGCATCTTTTGGTAGACGCGGACGCAGTTTTCTGCAAAACCACACGATAGGCCTGCAAATGGTGCTTTTGGCAGAACGCGCGCGTGGATTTCTACCAAACGACGTGAAAAGCATGCCGATGCTGCTCTTTTTAACATCCGCACATGGATTTGTGCCAAAACGCGTTTTAAGCATGCGCATGCATCTTTTGGTAGACGCGGACGCAGTTTTCTGCAAAACCACACGATAGGCATGCAAATGGTGCTTTTGGCAGAACGCGCGCGTGGATTTCTACCAAACGACGTGAAAAGCATGCCGATGCTGCTCTTTTTAGCACCCGCACATGGATTTGTGCCAAAACGCGTTTTTAGCATGCACATGCATCTTTTGGTAGACGCGGACGCAGTTTTCTGCAAAACCACACGATATGCATGAAAATGGTGCTTTTGGCAGAACGCGCGTGTGGATTTCTACCAAACGACGTGAAAAGCATGCCGATGCTGCTCTTTTTAACATCCGCACATGGATTTGTGCCAAAACGCGTTTTTAGCATGCACATGCATCTTTTGGTAGACGCGGACGCAGTTTTCTGCAAAACCACACGATATGCATGCAAATGGTGCTTTTGGCAGAACGCGCGTGTGGATTTCTACCAAACGACGTGAAAAGCATGCCGATGCTGCTCTTTTTAACATCCGCACATGGATTTGTGCCAAAGCGCGTTTTAAGCATGCGCATGCATCTTTTGGTAGACGCGGACGCAGTTTTCTGCAAAACCACACGATAGGCATGCAAATGGTGCTTTTGGCAGAACGCGCGTGTGGATTTCTACCAAACGACGTGAAAAGCGTGCCGATGCTGCTCTTTTTAGCACCCGCACATGGATTTGTGCCAAAACGCGTTTTTAGCATGCACATGCATCTTTTGGTAGACGCGGACGCAGTTTTCTGCAAAACCACACGATATGCATGCAAATGGTGCTTTTGGCAGAACGCGCGCGTGGATTTCTACCAAACGACGTGAAAAGCATGCCGATGCTGCTCTTTTTAACATCCGCACATGGATTTGTGCCAAAACGCGTTTTAAGCATGCGCATGCATCTTTTGGTAGACGCGGACGCAGTTTTCTGCAAAACCACACGATAGGCATGCAAATGGTGCTTTTGGCAGAACGCGCGCGTGGATTTCTACCAAACGACGTGAAAAGCATGCCGATGCTGCTCTTTTTAGCACCCGCACATGGATTTGTGCCAAAACGCGTTTTTAGCATGCACATGCATCTTTTGGTAGACGCGGACGCAGTTTTCTGCAAAACCACACGATATGCATGAAAATGGTGCTTTTGGCAGAACGCGCGTGTGGATTTCTACCAAACGACGTGAAAAGCATGCCGATGCTGCTCTTTTTAACATCCGCACATGGATTTGTGCCAAAACGCGTTTTTAGCATGCACATGCATCTTTTGGTAGACGCGGACGCAGTTTTCTGCAAAACCACACGATATGCATGCAAATGGTGCTTTTGGCAGAACGCGCGTGTGGATTTCTACCAAACGACGTGAAAAGCATGCCGATGCTGCTCTTTTTAACATCCGCACATGGATTTGTGCCAAAGCGCGTTTTAAGCATGCGCATGCATCTTTTGGTAGACGCGGACGCAGTTTTCTGCAAAACCACACGATAGGCATGCAAATGGTGCTTTTGGCAGAACGCGCGTGTGGATTTCTACCAAACGACGTGAAAAGCGTGCCGATGCTGCTCTTTTTAGCACCCGCACATGGATTTGTGCCAAAACGCGTTTTTAGCATGCACATGCATCTTTTGGTAGACGCGGACGCAGTTTTCTGCAAAACCACACGATATGCATGCAAATGGTGCTTTTGGCAGAACGCGCGTGTGGATTTCTACCAAACGAAGTGAAAAGCATGCCGATGCTGCTCTTTTTAACATCCGCACATGGATTTGTGCCAAAACGCGTTTTTAGCATGCACATGCATCTTTTGGTAGACGCGGACGCAGTTTTCTGCAAAACCACACGATATGCATGCAAATGGTGCTTTTGGCAGAACGCGCGTGTGGATTTCTACCAAACGACGTGAAAAGCATGCCGATGCTGCTCTTTTTAACATCCGCACATGGATTTGTGCCAAAGCGCGTTTTAAGCATGCGCATGCATCTTTTGGTAGACGCGGACGCAGTTTTCTGCAAAACCACACGATAGGCATGCAAATGGTGCTTTTGGCAGAACGCGCGTGTGGATTTCTACCAAACGACGTGAAAAGCATGCCGATGCTGCTCTTTTTAGCACCCGCACATGGATTTGTGCCAAAACGCGTTTTAAGCATGCGCATGCATCTTTTGGTAGACGCGGACGCAGTTTTCTGCAAAACCACACGATATGCATGCAAATGGTGCTTTTGGCAGAACGCGCGCGTGGATTTCTACCAAACGACGTGAAAAGCATGCCGATGCTGCTCTTTTTAGCACCCGCACATGGATTTGTGCCAAAACGCGTTTTAAGCATGCGCATGCATCTTTTGGTAGACGCGGACGCAGTTTTCTGCAAAACCACACGATATGCATGCAAATGGTGCTTTTGGCAGAACGCGCGCGTGGATTTCTACCAAACGACGTGAAAAGCATGCCGATGCTGCTCTTTTTAACATCCGCACATGGATTTGTGCCAAAACGCGTTTTAAGCATGCGCATGCATCTTTTGGTAGACGCGGACGCAGTTTTCTGCAAAACCACACGATAGGCATGCAAATGGTGCTTTTGGCAGAACGCGCGCATGGATTTCTACCAAACGACGTGAAAAGCATGCCGATGCTGCTCTTTTTAGCACCCGCACATGGATTTGTGCCAAAACGCGTTTTTAGCATGCACATGCATCTTTTGGTAGACGCGGACGCAGTTTTCTGCAAAACCACACGATATGCATGCAAATGGTGCTTTTGGCAGAACGCGCGTGTGGATTTCTACCAAACGACGTGAAAAGCATGCCGATGCTGCTCTTTTTAGCACCCGCACATGGATTTGTGCCAAAACGCGTTTTAAGCATGCGCATGCATGTTTGGTAGACGCGGACGCAGTTTTCTGCAAAACCACACGATAGGCATGCAAATGGTGCTTTTGGCAGAACGCGCGTGTGGATTTCTACCAAACGACGTGAAAAGCATGCCGATGCTGCTCTTTTTAGCACCCGCACATGGATTTGTGCCAAAGCGCGTTTTAAGCATGCGCATGCATCTTTTGGTAGACGCGGACGCAGTTTTCTGCAAAACCACACGATATGCATGCAAATGGTGCTTTTGGCAGAACGCGCGTGTGGATTTCTACCAAACGACGTGAAAAGCATGCCGATGCTGCTCTTTTTAACATCCGCACATGGATTTGTGCCAAAACGCGTTTTTAGCATGCACATGCATCTTTTGGTAGACGCGGACGCAGTTTTCTGCAAAACCACACGATATGCATGCAAATGGTGCTTTTGGCAGAACGCGCGTGTGGATTTCTACCAAACGACGTGAAAAGCATGCCGATGCTGCTCTTTTTAACATCCGCACATGGATTTGTGCCAAAGCGCGTTTTAAGCATGCGCATGCATCTTTTGGTAGACGCGGACGCAGTTTTCTGCAAAACCACACGATAGGCATGCAAATGGTGCTTTTGGCAGAACGCGCGTGTGGATTTCTACCAAACGACGTGAAAAGCATGCCGATGCTGCTCTTTTTAGCACCCGCACATGGATTTGTGCCAAAACGCGTTTTAAGCATGCGCATGCATCTTTTGGTAGACGCGGACGCAGTTTTCTGCAAAACCACACGATATGCATGCAAATGGTGCTTTTGGCAGAACGCGCGCGTGGATTTCTACCAAACGACGTGAAAAGCATGCCGATGCTGCTCTTTTTAACATCCGCACATGGATTTGTGCCAAAACGCGTTTTTAGCATGCACATGCATCTTTTGGTAGACGCGGACGCAGTTTTCTGCAAAACCACACGATATGCATGCAAATGGTGCTTTTGGCAGAACGCGCGCGTGGATTTCTACCAAACGACGTGAAAAGCATGCCGATGCTGCTCTTTTTAACATCCGCACATGGATTTGTGCCAAAACGCGTTTTAAGCATGCGCATGCATCTTTTGGTAGACGCAGTTTTCTGCAAAACCACACGATAGGCATGCAAATGGTGCTTTTGGCAGAACGCGCGTGTGGATTTCTACCAAACGACGTGAAAAGCATGCCGATGCTGCTCTTTTTAGCACCCGCACATGGATTTGTGCCAAAACGCGTTTTAAGCATGCGCATGCATCTTTTGGTAGACGCGGACTCAGTTTTCTGCAAAACCACACGATAGGCATGCAAATGGTGCTTTTGGCAGAACGCGCGCGTGGATTTCTGGCAAACGACGTGAAAAGCATGCCGATGCTGCTCTTTTTAGCACCGCACATGGATTTGTGCCAAAGTGCGTTTTAAGCATGCGCATGCATCTTTTGGTAGACGCGGACGCAGTTTTCTGCAAAACCACACGATATGCATGCAAATGGTGCTTTTGGCAGAACGCGCGCGTGGATTTCTACCAAACGACGTGAAAAGCATGCCGATGCTGCTCTTTTTAACATCCGAACATGGATTTGTGCCAAAGCGCGTTTTAAGCATGCGCATGCATCTTTTGGTAGAGCGGACGCAGTTTTCTGCAAAACCACACGATAGGCATGCAAATGGTGCTTTTTGCAGAACGCGCGTGTGGATTTCTACCAAACGACGTGAAAAGCATGCCGATGCTGCTCTTTTTAGCACCCGCACATGGATTTGTGCCAAAACGCGTTTTAAGCATGCGCATGCATCTTTTGGTAGACGCGGACGCAGTTTTCTGCAAAACCACACGATATGCATGCAAATGGTGCTTTTGGCAGAACGCGCGCGTGGATTTCTACCAAACGACGTGAAAAGCATGCCGATGCTGCTCTTTTTAACATCCGCACATGGATTTGTGCCAAAACGCGTTTTAAGCATGCGCATGCATCTTTTGGTAGACGCGGACGCAGTTTTCTGCAAAACCACACGATAGGCATGCAAATGGTGCTTTTGGCAGAACGCGCGCATGGATTTCTACCAAACGACGTGAAAAGCATGCCGATGCTGCTCTTTTTAGCACCCGCACATGGATTTGTGCCAAAACGCGTTTTTAGCATGCACATGCATCTTTTGGTAGACGCGGACGCAGTTTTCTGCAAAACCACACGATATGCATGCAAATGGTGCTTTTGGCAGAACGCGCGTGTGGATTTCTACCAAACGACGTGAAAAGCATGCCGATGCTGCTCTTTTTAACATCCGCACATGGATTTGTGCCAAAGCGCGTTTTAAGCATGCGCATGCATCTTTTGGTAGACGCGGACGCAGTTTCTGCAAAACCACACGATAGGCCTGCAAATGGTGCTTTTGGCAGAACGCGCGTGTGGATTTCTACCAAACGACGTGAAAAGCATGCCGATGCTGCTCTTTTTAGCACCCGCACATGGATTTGTGCCAAAACGCGTTTTAAGCATGCGCATGCATCTTTTGGTAGACGCGGACGCAGTTTTCTGCAAAACCACACGATATGCATGCAAATGGTGCTTTTGGCAGAACGCGCGCGTGGATTTCTACCAAACGACGTGAAAAGCATGCCGATGCTGCTCTTTTTAACATCCGCACATGGATTTGTGCCAAAACGCGTTTTAAGCATGCGCATGCATCTTTTGGTAGACGCGGACGCAGTTTTCTGCAAAACCACACGATAGGCATGCAAATGGTGCTTTTGGCAGAACGCGCGCGTGGATTTCTACCAAACGACGTGAAAAGCATGCCGATGCTGCTCTTTTTAGCACCCGCACATGGATTTGTGCCAAAACGCGTTTTTAGCATGCACATGCATCTTTTGGTAGACGCGGACGCAGTTTTCTGCAAAACCACACGATATGCATGAAAATGGTGCTTTTGGCAGAACGCGCGTGTGGATTTCTACCAAACGACGTGAAAAGCATGCCGATGCTGCTCTTTTTAACATCCGCACATGGATTTGTGCCAAAACGCGTTTTTAGCATGCACATGCATCTTTTGGTAGACGCGGACGCAGTTTTCTGCAAAACCACACGATATGCATGCAAATGGTGCTTTTGGCAGAACGCGCGTGTGGATTTCTACCAAACGACGTGAAAAGCATGCCGATGCTGCTCTTTTTAACATCCGCACATGGATTTGTGCCAAAGCGCGTTTTTAGCATGCACATGCATCTTTTGGTAGACGCGGACGCAGTTTTCTGCAAAACCACACGATATGCATGCAAATGGTGCTTTTGGCAGAACGCGCGTGTGGATTTCTACCAAACGACGTGAAAAGCATGCCGATGCTGCTCTTTTTAACATCCGCACATGGATTTGTGCCAAAACGCGTTTTTAGCATGCACATGCATCTTTTGGTAGACGCGGACGCAGTTTTCTGCAAAACCACACGATATGCATGCAAATGGTGCTTTTGGCAGAACGCGCGTGTGGATTTCTACCAAACGACGTGAAAAGCATGCCGATGCTGCTCTTTTTAACATCCGCACATGGATTTGTGCCAAAGCGCGTTTTAAGCATGCGCATGCATCTTTTGGTAGACGCGGACGCAGTTTTCTGCAAAACCACACGATAGGCATGCAAATGGTGCTTTTGGCAGAACGCGCGTGTGGATTTCTACCAAACGACGTGAAAAGCATGCCGATGCTGCTCTTTTTAGCACCCGCACATGGATTTGTGCCAAAACGCGTTTTAAGCATGCGCATGCATCTTTTGGTAGACGCGGACGCAGTTTTTCTGCAAAACCACACGATATGCATGCAAATGGTGCTTTTGGCAGAACGCGCGCGTGGATTTCTACCAAACGACGTGAAAAGCATGCCGATGCTGCTCTTTTTAACATCCGCACATGGATTTGTGCCAAAGCGCGTTTTAAGCATGCGCATGCATCTTTTGGTAGACGCGGACGCAGTTTTCTGCAAAACCACACGATAGGCATGCAAATGGTGCTTTTTGCAGAACGCGCGTGTGGATTTCTACCAAACGACGTGAAAAGCATGCCGATGCTGCTCTTTTTAGCACCCGCACATGGATTTGTGCCAAAACGCGTTTTAAGCATGCGCATGCATCTTTTGGTAGACGCGGACGCAGTTTTCTGCAAAACCACACGATATGCATGCAAATGGTGCTTTTGGCAGAACGCGCGCGTGGATTTCTACCAAACGACGTGAAAAGCATGCCGATGCTGCTCTTTTTAACATCCGCACATGGATTTGTGCCAAAACGCGTTTTAAGCATGCGCATGCATCTTTTGGTAGACGCGGACGCAGTTTTCTGCAAAACCACACGATAGGCATGCAAATGGTGCTTTTGGCAGAACGCGCGCATGGATTTCTACCAAACGACGTGAAAAGCATGCCGATGCTGCTCTTTTTAGCACCCGCACATGGATTTGTGCCAAAACGCGTTTTTAGCATGCACATGCATCTTTTGGTAGACGCGGACGCAGTTTTCTGCAAAACCACACGATATGCATGCAAATGGTGCTTTTGGCAGAACGCGCGTGTGGATTTCTACCAAACGACGTGAAAAGCATGCCGATGCTGCTCTTTTTAGCACCCGCACATGGATTTGTGCCAAAACGCGTTTTAAGCATGCGCATGCATGTTTTGGTAGACGCGGACGCAGTTTTCTGCAAAACCACACGATAGGCATGCAAATGGTGCTTTTGGCAGAACGCGCGTGTGGATTTCTACCAAACGACGTGAAAAGCATGCCGATGCTGCTCTTTTTAGCACCCGCACATGGATTTGTGCCAAAGCGCGTTTTAAGCATGCGCATGCATCTTTTGGTAGACGCGGACGCAGTTTTCTGCAAAACCACACGATATGCATGCAAATGGTGCTTTTGGCAGAACGCGCGTGTGGATTTCTACCAAACGACGTGAAAAGCATGCCGATGCTGCTCTTTTTAACATCCGCACATGGATTTGTGCCAAAACGCGTTTTTAGCATGCACATGCATCTTTTGGTAGACGCGGACGCAGTTTTCTGCAAAACCACACGATATGCATGCAAATGGTGCTTTTGGCAGAACGCGCGTGTGGATTTCTACCAAACGACGTGAAAAGCATGCCGATGCTGCTCTTTTTAACATCCGCACATGGATTTGTGCCAAAGCGCGTTTTAAGCATGCGCATGCATCTTTTGGTAGACGCGGACGCAGTTTTCTGCAAAACCACACGATAGGCATGCAAATGGTGCTTTTGGCAGAACGCGCGTGTGGATTTCTACCAAACGACGTGAAAAGCATGCCGATGCTGCTCTTTTTAGCACCCGCACATGGATTTGTGCCAAAACGCGTTTTAAGCATGCGCATGCATCTTTTGGTAGACGCGGACGCAGTTTTCTGCAAAACCACACGATATGCATGCAAATGGTGCTTTTGGCAGAACGCGCGCGTGGATTTCTACCAAACGACGTGAAAAGCATGCCGATGCTGCTCTTTTTAACATCCGCACATGGATTTGTGCCAAAGCGCGTTTTAAGCATGCGCATGCATCTTTTGGTAGACGCGGACGCAGTTTTCTGCAAAACCACACGATAGGCATGCAAATGGTGCTTTTTGCAGAACGCGCGTGTGGATTTCTACCAAACGACGTGAAAAGCATGCCGATGCTGCTCTTTTTAGCACCCGCACATGGATTTGTGCCAAAACGCGTTTTAAGCACGCGCATGCATCTTTTGGTAGACGCGGACGCAGTTTTCTGCAAAACCACACGATATGCATGCAAATGGTGCTTTTGGCAGAACGCGCGCGTGGATTTCTACCAAACGACGTGAAAAGCATGCCGATGCTGCTCTTTTTAACATCCGCACATGGATTTGTGCCAAAACGCGTTTTAAGCATGCGCATGCATCTTTTGGTAGACGCGGACGCAGGTTTCTGCAAAACCACACGATAGGCATGCAAATGGTGCTTTTGGCAGAACGCGCGCATGGATTTCTACCAAACGACGTGAAAAGCATGCCGATGCTGCTCTTTTTAGCACCCGCACATGGATTTGTGCCAAAACGCGTTTTTAGCATGCACATGCATCTTTTGGTAGACGCGGACGCAGTTTTCTGCAAAACCACACGATATGCATGCAAATGGTGCTTTTGGCAGAACGCGCGTGTGGATTTCTACCAAACGACGTGAAAAGCATGCCGATGCTGCTCTTTTTAGCACCCGCACATGGATTTGTGCCAAAACGCGTTTTAAGCATGCGCATGCATGTTTTGGTAGACGCGGACGCAGTTTTCTGCAAAACCACACGATAGGCATGCAAATGGTGCTTTTGGCAGAACGCGCGTGTGGATTTCTACCAAACGACGTGAAAAGCATGCCGATGCTGCTCTTTTTAGCACCCGCACATGGATTTGTGCCAAAGCGCGTTTTAAGCATGCGCATGCATCTTTTGGTAGACGCGGACGCAGTTTTCTGCAAAACCACACGATATGCATGCAAATGGTGCTTTTGGCAGAACGCGCGTGTGGATTTCTACCAAACGACGTGAAAAGCATGCCGATGCTGCTCTTTTTAGCACCCGCACATGGATATGTGCCAAAACGCGTTTTAAGCATGCGCATGCATCTTTTGGTAGACGCGGACGCAGTTTTCTGCAAAACCACACGATATGCATGCAAATGGTGCTTTTGGCAGAACGCGCGTGTGGATTTCTACCAAACGACGTGAAAAGCATGCCGATGCTGCTCTTTTTAACATCCGCACATGGATTTGTGCCAAAACGCGTTTTTAGCATGCACATGCATCTTTTGGTAGACGCGGACGCAGTTTTCTGCAAAACCACACGATATGCATGCAAATGGTGCTTTTGGCAGAACGCGCGTGTGGATTTCTACCAAACGACGTGAAAAGCATGCCGATGCTGCTCTTTTTAACATCCGCACATGGATTTGTGCCAAAGCGCGTTTTAAGCATGCGCATGCATCTTTTGGTAGACGCGGACGCAGTTTTCTGCAAAACCACACGATAGGGATGCAAATGGTGCTTTTGGCAGAACGCGCGTGTGGATTTCTACCAAACGACGTGAAAAGCATGCCGATGCTGCTCTTTTTAGCACCCGCACATGGATTTGTGCCAAAACGCGTTTTTAGCATGCACATGCATCTTTTGGTAGACGCGGACGCAGTTTTCTGCAAAACCACACGATATGCATGCAAATGGTGCTTTTGGCAGAACGCGCGTGTGGATTTCTACCAAACGACGTGAAAAGCATGCCGATGCTGCTCTTTTTAACATCCGCACATGGATTTGTGCCAAAGCGCGTTTTAAGCATGCGCATGCATCTTTTGGTAGACGCGGACGCAGTTTTCTGCAAAACCACACGATAGGCATGCAAATGGTGCTTTTGGCAGAACGCGCGTGTGGATTTCTACCAAACGACGTGAAAAGCATGCCGATGCTGCTCTTTTTAGCACCCGCACATGGATTTGTGCCAAAACGCGTTTTAAGCATGCGCATGCATCTTTTGGTAGACGCGGACGCAGTTTTCTGCAAAACCACACGATATGCATGCAAATGGTGCTTTTGGCAGAACGCGCGCGTGGATTTCTACCAAACGACGTGAAAAGCATGCCGATGCTGCTCTTTTTAACATCCGCACATGGATTTGTGCCAAAGCGCGTTTTAAGCATGCGCATGCATCTTTTGGTAGACGCGGACGCAGTTTTCTGCAAAACCACACGATAGGCATGCAAATGGTGCTTCTTGCAGAACGCGCGTGTGGATTTCTACCAAACGACGTGAAAAGCATGCCGATGCTGCTCTTTTTAGCACCCGCACATGGATTTGTGCCAAAACGCGTTTTAAGCATGCGCATGCATCTTTTGGTAGACGCGGACGCAGTTTTCTGCAAAACCACACGATATGCATGCAAATGGTGCTTTTGGCAGAACGCGCGCGTGGATTTCTACCAAACGACGTGAAAAGCATGCCGATGCTGCTCTTTTTAACATCCGCACATGGATTTGTGCCAAAACGCGTTTTAAGCATGCGCATGCATCTTTTGGTAGACGCGGACGCAGTTTTCTGCAAAACCACACGATAGGCATGCAAATGGTGCTTTTGGCAGAACGCGCGCATGGATTTCTACCAAACGACGTGAAAAGCATGCCGATGCTGCTCTTTTTAGCACCCGCACATGGATTTGTGCCAAAACGCGTTTTTAGCATGCACATGCATCTTTTGGTAGACGCGGACGCAGTTTTCTGCAAAACCACACGATATGCATGCAAATGGTGCTTTTGGCAGAACGCGCGTGTGGATTTCTACCAAACGACGTGAAAAGCATGCCGATGCTGCTCTTTTTAGCACCCGCACATGGATTTGTGCCAAAACGCGTTTTAAGCATGCGCATGCATGTTTTGGTAGACGCGGACGCAGTTTTCTGCAAAACCACACGATAGGCATGCAAATGGTGCTTTTGGCAGAACGCGCGTGTGGATTTCTACCAAACGACGTGAAAAGCATGCCGATGCTGCTCTTTTTAGCACCCGCACATGGATTTGTGCCAAAGCGCGTTTTAAGCATGCGCATGCATCTTTTGGTAGACGCGGACGCAGTTTTCTGCAAAACCACACGATATGCATGCAAATGGTGCTTTTGGCAGAACGCGCGTGTGGATTTCTACCAAACGACGTGAAAAGCATGCCGATGCTGCTCTTTTTAACATCCGCACATGGATTTGTGCCAAAACGCGTTTTTAGCATGCACATGCATCTTTTGGTAGACGCGGACGCAGTTTTCTGCAAAACCACACGATATGCATGCAAATGGTGCTTTTGGCAGAACGCGCGTGTGGATTTCTACCAAACGACGTGAAAAGCATGCCGATGCTGCTCTTTTTAACATCCGCACATGGATTTGTGCCAACGCGCGTTTTAAGCATGCGCATGCATCTTTTGGTAGACGCGGACGCAGTTTTCTGCAAAACCACACGATAGGCATGCAAATGGTGCTTTTGGCAGAACGCGCGTGTGGATTTCTACCAAACGACGTGAAAAGCATGCCGATGCTGCTCTTTTTAGCACCCGCACATGGATTTGTGCCAAAACGCGTTTTAAGCATGCGCATGCATCTTTTGGTAGACGCGGACGCAGTTTTCTGCAAAACCACACGATATGCATGCAAATGGTGCTTTTGGCAGAACGCGCGCGTGGATTTCTACCAAACGACGTGAAAAGCATGCCGATGCTGCTCTTTTTAACATCCGCACATGGATTTGTGCCAAAGCGCGTTTTAAGCATGCGCATGCATCTTTTGGTAGACGCGGACGCAGTTTTCTGCAAAACCACACGATAGGCATGCAAATGGTGCTTTTTGCAGAACGCGCGTGTGGATTTCTACCAAACGACGTGAAAAGCATGCCGATGCTGCTCTTTTTAGCACCCGCACATGGATTTGTGCCAAAACGCGTTTTAAGCATGCGCATGCATCTTTTGGTAGACGCGGACGCAGTTTTCTGCAAAACCACACGATATGCATGCAAATGGTGCTTTTGGCAGAACGCGCGCGTGGATTTCTACCAAACGACGTGAAAAGCATGCCGATGCTGCTCTTTTTAACATCCGCACATGGATTTGTGCCAAAACGCGTTTTAAGCATGCGCATGCATCTTTTGGTAGACGCGGACGCAGGTTTCTGCAAAACCACACGATAGGCATGCAAATGGTGCTTTTGGCAGAACGCGCGCATGGATTTCTACCAAACGACGTGAAAAGCATGCCGATGCTGCTCTTTTTAGCACCCGCACATGGATTTGTGCCAAAACGCGTTTTTAGCATGCACATGCATCTTTTGGTAGACGCGGACGCAGTTTTCTGCAAAACCACACGATATGCATGCAAATGGTGCTTTTGGCAGAACGCGCGTGTGGATTTCTACCAAACGACGTGAAAAGCATGCCGATGCTGCTCTTTTTAGCACCCGCACATGGATTTGTGCCAAAACGCGTTTTAAGCATGCGCATGCATGTTTTGGTAGACGCGGACGCAGTTTTCTGCAAAACCACACGATAGGCATGCAAATGGTGCTTTTGGCAGAACGCGCGTGTGGATTTCTACCAAACGACGTGAAAAGCATGCCGATGCTGCTCTTTTTAGCACCCGCACATGGATATGTGCCAAAACGCGTTTTAAGCATGCGCATGCATCTTTTGGTAGACGCGGACGCAGTTTTCTGCAAAACCACACGATATGCATGCAAATGGTGCTTTTGGCAGAACGCGCGTGTGGATTTCTACCAAACGACGTGAAAAGCATGCCGATGCTGCTCTTTTTAGCACCCGCACATGGATTTGTGCCAAAACGCGTTTTAAGCATGCGCATGCATCTTTTGGTAGACGCGGACGCAGTTTTCTGCAAAACCACACGATATGCATGCAAATGGTGCTTTTGGCAGAACGCGCGCGTGGATTTCTACCAAACGACGTGAAAAGCATGCCGATGCTGCTCTTTTTAACATCCGCACATGGATTTGTGCCAAAGCGCGTTTTAAGCATGCGCATGCATCTTTTGGTAGACGCGGACGCAGTTTTCTGCAAAACCACACGATATGCATGCAAATGGTGCTTTTGGCAGAACGCGCGTGTGGATTTCTACCAAACGACGTGAAAAGCATGCCGATGCTGCTCTTTTTAACATCCGCACATGGATTTGTGCCAAAGCGCGTTTTAAGCATGCGCATGCATCTTTTGGTAGACGCGGACGCAGTTTTCTGCAAAACCACACGATAGGCATGCAAATGGTGCTTTTGGCAGAACACGCGTGTGGATTTCTACCAAACGACGTGAAAAGCATGCCGATGCTGCTCTTTTTAGCACCCGCACATGGATTTGTGCCAAAACGCGTTTTAAGCATGCGCATGCATCTTTTGGTAGACGCGGACGCAGTTTTCTGCAAAACCACACGATATGCATGCAAATGGTGCTTTTGGCAGAACGCGCGCGTGGATTTCTACCAAACGACGTGAAAAGCATGCCGATGCTGCTCTTTTTAGCACCCGCACATGGATTTGTGCCAAAACGCGTTTTAAGCATGCGCATGCATCTTTTGGTAGACGCGGACGCAGTTTTCTGCAAAACCACACGATATGCATGCAAATGGTGCTTTTGGCAGAACGCGCGCGTGGATTTCTACCAAACGACGTGAAAAGCATGCCGATGCTGCTCTTTTTAACATCCGCACATGGATTTGTGCCAAAACGCGTTTTAAGCATGCGCATGCATCTTTTGGTAGACGCGGACGCAGTTTTCTGCAAAACCACACGATAGGCATGCAAATGGTGCTTTTGGCAGAACGCGCGCGTGGATTTCTACCAAACGACGTGAAAAGCATGCCGATGCTGCTCTTTTTAGCACCCGCACATGGATTTGTGCCAAAACGCGTTTTTAGCATGCGCATGCATCTTTTGGTAGACGCGGACGCAGTTTTCTGCAAAACCACACGATATGCATGAAAATGGTGCTTTTGGCAGAACGCGCGTGTGGATTTCTACCAAACGACGTGAAAAGCATGCCGATGCTGCTCTTTTTAACATCCGCACATGGATTTGTGCCAAAACGCGTTTTTAGCATGCACATGCATCTTTTGGTAGACGCGGACGCAGTTTTCTGCAAAACCACACGATATGCATGCAAATGGTGCTTTTGGCAGAACGCGCGTGTGGATTTCTACCAAACGACGTGAAAAGCATGCCGATGCTGCTCTTTTTAACATCCGCACATGGATTTGTGCCAAAGCGCGTTTTAAGCATGCGCATGCATCTTTTGGTAGACGCGGACGCAGTTTTCTGCAAAACCACACGATAGGCATGCAAATGGTGCTTTTGGCAGAACGCGCGTGTGGATTTCTACCAAACGACGTGAAAAGCATGCCGATGCTGCTCTTTTTAGCACCCGCACATGGATTTGTGCCAAAACGCGTTTTTAGCATGCACATGCATCTTTTGGTAGACGCGGACGCAGTTTTCTGCAAAACCACACGATATGCATGCAAATGGTGCTTTTGGCAGAACGCGCGTGTGGATTTCTACCAAACGACGTGAAAAGCATGCCGATGCTGCTCTTTTTAACATCCGCACATGGATTTGTGCCAAAACGCGTTTTTAGCATGCGCATGCATCTTTTGGTAGACGCGGACGCAGTTTTCTGCAAAACTACACGATATGCATGCAAATGGTGCTTTTGGCAGAACGCGCGTGTGGATTTCTACCAAACGACGTGAAAAGCATGCCGATGCTGCTCTTTTTAACATCCGCACATGGATTTGTGCCAAAACGCGTTTTAAGCATGCGCATGCATCTTTTGGTAGACGCGGACGCAGTTTTCTGCAAAACCACACGATATGCATGCAAATGGTGCTTTTGGCAGAACGCGCGCGTGGATTTCTACCAAACGACGTGAAAAGCATGCCGATGCTGCTCTTTTTAACATCCGCACATGGATTTGTGCCAAAACGCGTTTTTAGCATGCACATGCATCTTTTGGTAGACGCGGACGCAGTTTTCTGCAAAACCACACGATATGCATGCAAATGGTGCTTTTGGCAGAACGCGCGCGTGGATTTCTACCAAACGACGTGAAAAGCATGCCGATGCTGCTCTTTTTAACATCCGCACATGGATTTGTGCCAAAGCGCGTTTTAAGCATGCGCATGCATCTTTTGGTAGACGCGGACGCAGTTTTCTGCAAAACCACACGATAGGCATGCAAATGGTGCTTTTTGCAGAACGCGCGTGTGGATTTCTACCAAACGACGTGAAAAGCATGCCGATGCTGCTCTTTTTAGCACCCGCACATGGATTTGTGCCAAAACGCGTTTTAAGCATGCGCATGCATCTTTTGGTAGACGCGGACGCAGTTTTCTGCAAAACCACACGATATGCATGCAAATGGTGCTTTTGGCAGAACGCGCGCGTGGATTTCTACCAAACGACGTGAAAAGCATGCCGATGCTGCTCTTTTTAACATCCGCACATGGATTTGTGCCAAAACGCGTTTTAAGCATGCGCATGCATCTTTTGGTAGACGCGGACGCAGTTTTCTGCAAAACCACACGATAGGCATGCAAATGGTGCTTTTGGCAGAACGCGCGCATGGATTTCTACCAAACGACGTGAAAAGCATGCCGATGCTGCTCTTTTTAGCACCCGCACATGGATTTGTGCCAAAACGCGTTTTTAGCATGCACATGCATCTTTTGGTAGACGCGGACGCAGTTTTCTGCAAAACCACACGATATGCATGCAAATGGTGCTTTTGGCAGAACGCGCGTGTGGATTTCTACCAAACGACGTGAAAAGCATGCCGATGCTGCTCTTTTTAGCACCCGCACATGGATTTGTGCCAAAACGCGTTTTAAGCATGCGCATGCATGTTTTGGTAGACGCGGACGCAGTTTTCTGCAAAACCACACGATAGGCATGCAAATGGTGCTTTTGGCAGAACGCGCGTGTGGATTTCTACCAAACGACGTGAAAAGCATGCCGATGCTGCTCTTTTTAGCACCCGCACATGGATTTGTGCCAAAGCGCGTTTTAAGCATGCGCATGCATCTTTTGGTAGACGCGGACGCAGTTTTCTGCAAAACCACACGATATGCATGCAAATGGTGCTTTTGGCAGAACGCGCGTGTGGATTTCTACCAAACGACGTGAAAAGCATGCCGATGCTGCTCTTTTTAACATCCGCACATGGATTTGTGCCAAAACGCGTTTTTAGCATGCACATGCATCTTTTGGTAGACGCGGACGCAGTTTTCTGCAAAACCACACGATATGCATGCAAATGGTGCTTTTGGCAGAACGCGCGTGTGGATTTCTACCAAACGACGTGAAAAGCATGCCGATGCTGCTCTTTTTAACATCCGCACATGGATTTGTGCCAAAGCGCGTTTTAAGCATGCGCATGCATCTTTTGGTAGACGCGGACGCAGTTTTCTGCAAAACCACACGATAGGCATGCAAATGGTGCTTTTGGCAGAACGCGCGTGTGGATTTCTACCAAACGACGTGAAAAGCATGCCGATGCTGCTCTTTTTAGCACCCGCACATGGATTTGTGCCAAAACGCGTTTTAAGCATGCGCATGCATCTTTTGGTAGACGCGGACGCAGTTTTCTGCAAAACCACACGATATGCATGCAAATGGTGCTTTTGGCAGAACGCGCGCGTGGATTTCTACCAAACGACGTGAAAAGCATGCCGATGCTGCTCTTTTTAACATCCGCACATGGATTTGTGCCAAAACGCGTTTTTAGCATGCACATGCATCTTTTGGTAGACGCGGACGCAGTTTTCTGCAAAACCACACGATATGCATGCAAATGGTGCTTTTGGCAGAACGCGCGCGTGGATTTCTACCAAACGACGTGAAAAGCATGCCGATGCTGCTCTTTTTAACATCCGCACATGGATTTGTGCCAAAACGCGTTTTAAGCATGCGCATGCATCTTTTGGTAGACGCAGTTTTCTGCAAAACCACACGATAGGCATGCAAATGGTGCTTTTGGCAGAACGCGCGTGTGGATTTCTACCAAACGACGTGAAAAGCATGCCGATGCTGCTCTTTTTAGCACCCGCACATGGATTTGTGCCAAAACGCGTTTTAAGCATGCGCATGCATCTTTTGGTAGACGCGGACTCAGTTTTCTGCAAAACCACACGATAGGCATGCAAATGGTGCTTTTGGCAGAACGCGCGCGTGGATTTCTAGCAAACGACGTGAAAAGCATGCCGATGCTGCTCTTTTTAGCACCCGCTCATGGATTTGTGCCAAAGTGCGTTTTAAGCATGCGCATGCATCTTTTGGTAGACGCGGACGCAGTTTTCTGCAAAACCACACGATATGCATGCAAATGGTGCTTTTGGCAGAACGCGCGTGTGCATTTCTACCAAACGACGTGAAAAGCATGCCGATGCTGCTCTTTTTAGCACCCGCACATGGATTTGTGCCAAAACGCGTTTTAAGCATGAGCATGCATCTTTTGGTAGACGCGGACGCAGTTTTCTGCAAAACCACACGATATGCATGCAAATGGTGCTTTTGGCAGAACGCGCGCGTGGATTTCTACCAAACGACGTGAAAAGCATGCCGATGCTGCTCTTTTTAACATCCGCACATGGATTTGTGCCAAAGCGCGTTTTAAGCATGCGCATGCATCTTTTGGTAGACGCGGACGCAGTTTTCTGCAAAACCACACGATATGCATGCAAATGGTGCTTTTGGCAGAACGCGCGCGTGGATTTCTACCAAACGACGTGAAAAGCATGCCGATGCTGCTCTTTTTAGCACCCGCACATGGATTTGTGCCAAAACGCGTTTTAAGCATGCGCATGCATCTTTTGGTAGACGCGGACGCAGTTTTCTGCAAAACCACACGATAGGCATGCAAATGGTGCTTTTGGCAGAACGCGCGTGTGGATTTCTACCAAACGACGTGAAAAGCATGCCGATGCTGCTCTTTTTAGCACCCGCACATGGATTTGTGCCAAAACGCGTTTTAAGCATGCGCATGCATCTTTTGGTAGACGCGGACGCAGTTTTCTGCAAAACCACACGATATGCATGCAAATGGTGCTTTTGGCAGAACGCGCGCGTGGATTTCTACCAAACGACGTGAAAAGCATGCCGATGCTGCTCTTTTTAACATCCGCACATGGATTTGTGCCAAAGCGCGTTTTAAGCATGCGCATGCATCTTTTGGTAGACGCGGACGCAGTTTTCTGCAAAACCACACGATAGGCATGCAAATGGTGCTTTTTGCAGAACGCGCGTGTGGATTTCTACCAAACGACGTGAAAAGCATGCCGATGCTGCTCTTTTTAGCACCCGCACATGGATTTGTGCCAAAACGCGTTTTAAGCATGCGCATGCATCTTTTGGTAGACGCGGACGCAGTTTTCTGCAAAACCACACGATATGCATGCAAATGGTGCTTTTGGCAGAACGCGCGCGTGGATTTCTACCAAACGACGTGAAAAGCATGCCGATGCTGCTCTTTTTAACATCCGCACATGGATTTGTGCCAAAACGCGTTTTAAGCATGCGCGTGCATCTTTTGGTAGACGCGGACGCAGTTTTCTGCAAAACCACACGATAGGCATGCAAATGGTGCTTTTGGCAGAACGCGCGCATGGATTTCTACCAAACGACGTGAAAAGCATGCCGATGCTGCTCTTTTTAGCACCCGCACATGGATTTGTGCCAAAACGCGTTTTTAGCATGCACATGCATCTTTTGGTAGACGCGGACGCAGTTTTCTGCAAAACCACACGATATGCATGCAAATGGTGCTTTTGGCAGAACGCGCGTGTGGATTTCTACCAAACGACGTGAAAAGCATGCCGATGCTGCTCTTTTTAGCACCCGCACATGGATTTGTGCCAAAACGCGTTTTAAGCATGCGCATGCATGTTTTGGTAGACGCGGACGCAGTTTTCTGCAAAACCACACGATAGGCATGCAAATGGTGCTTTTGGCAGAACGCGCGTGTGGATTTCTACCAAACGACGTGAAAAGCATGCCGATGCTGCTCTTTTTAGCACCCGCACATGGATTTGTGCCAAAGCGCGTTTTAAGCATGCGCATGCATCTTTTGGTAGACGCGGACGCAGTTTTCTGCAAAACCACACGATATGCATGCAAATGGTGCTTTTGGCAGAACGCGCGTGTGGATTTCTACCAAACGACGTGAAAAGCATGCCGATGCTGCTCTTTTTAGCACCCGCACATGGATATGTGCCAAAACGCGTTTTAAGCATGCGCATGCATCTTTTGGTAGACGCGGACGCAGTTTTCTGCAAAACCACACGATATGCATGCAAATGGTGCTTTTGGCAGAACGCGCGTGTGGATTTCTACCAAACGACGTGAAAAGCATGCCGATGCTGCTCTTTTTAACATCCGCACATGGATTTGTGCCAAAACGCGTTTTTAGCATGCGCATGCATCTTTTGGTAGACGCGGACGCAGTTTTCTGCAAAACCACACGATATGCATGCAAATGGTGCTTTTGGCAGAACGCGCGTGTGGATTTCTACCAAACGACGTGAAAAGCATGCCGATGCTG
Source organism: Dermacentor variabilis (assembly GCF_050947875.1). Lineage (NCBI taxonomy): Eukaryota > Metazoa > Arthropoda > Arachnida > Ixodida > Ixodidae > Dermacentor > Dermacentor variabilis. The sequence continues at coordinate 46,656 of NW_027460829.1, forward strand.
CTCTTTTTAACATCCGCACATGGATTTGTGCCAAAGCGCGTTTTAAGCATGCGCATGCATCTTTTGGTAGACGCGGACGCAGTTTTCTGCAAAACCACACGATAGGCATGCAAATGGTGCTTTTGGCAGAACGCGCGTGTGGATTTCTACCAAACGACGTGAAAAGCATGCCGATGCTGCTCTTTTTAGCACCCGCACATGGATTTGTGCCAAAACGCGTTTTAAGCATGCGCATGCATCTTTTGGTAGACGCGGACGCAGTTTTCTGCAAAACCACACGATATGCATGCAAATGGTGCTTTTGGCAGAACGCGCGCGTGGATTTCTACCAAACGACGTGAAAAGCATGCCGATGCTGCTCTTTTTAACATCCGAACATGGATTTGTGCCAAAGCGCGTTTTAAGCATGCGCATGCATCTTTTGGTAGACGCGGACGCAGTTTTCTGCAAAACCACACGATAGGCATGCAAATGGTGCTTTTTGCAGAACGCGCGTGTGGATTTCTACCAAACGACGTGAAAAGCATGCCGATGCTGCTCTTTTTAGCACCCGCACATGGATTTGTGCCAAAACGCGTTTTAAGCATGCGCATGCATCTTTTGGTAGACGCGGACGCAGTTTTCTGCAAAACCACACGATATGCATGCAAATGGTGCTTTTGGCAGAACGCGCGCGTGGATTTCTACCAAACGACGTGAAAAGCATGCCGATGCTGCTCTTTTTAACATCCGCACATGGATTTGTGCCAAAACGCGTTTTAAGCATGCGCATGCATCTTTTGGTAGACGCGGACGCAGTTTTATGCAAAACCACACGATAGGCATGCAAATGGTGCTTTTGGCAGAACGCGCGCATGGATTTCTACCAAACGACGTGAAAAGCATGCCGATGCTGCTCTTTTTAGCACCCGCACATGGATTTGTGCCAAAACGCGTTTTTAGCATGCACATGCATCTTTTGGTAGACGCGGACGCAGTTTTCTGCAAAACCACACGATATGCATGCAAATGGTGCTTTTGGCAGAACGCGCGTGTGGATTTCTACCAAACGACGTGAAAAGCATGCCGATGCTGCTCTTTTTAGCACCCGCACATGGATTTGTGCCAAAACGCGTTTTAAGCATGCGCATGCATCTTTTGGTAGACGCGGACGCAGTTTTCTGCAAAACCACACGATAGGCATGCAAATGGTGCTTTTGGCAGAACGCGCGTGTGGATTTCTACCAAACGACGTGAAAAGCATGCCGATGCTGCTCTTTTTAACATCCGCACATGGATTTGTGCCAAAACGCGTTTTAAGCATGCACATGCATCTTTTGGTAGACGCGGACGCAGTTTTCTGCAAAACCACACGATATGCATGCAAATGGTGCTTTTGGCAGAACGCGCGCGTGGATTTCTACCAAACGACGTGAAAAGCATGCCGATGCTGCTCTTTTTAACATCCGCACATGGATTTGTGCCAAAACGCGTTTTAAGCATGCGCATGCATCTTTTGGTAGACGCGGACGCAGTTTTATGCAAAACCACACGATAGGCATGCAAATGGTGCTTTTGGCAGAACGCGCGTGTGGATTTCTACCAAACGACGTGAAAAGCATGCCGATGCTGCTCTTTTTAACATCCGCACATGGATTTGTGCCAAAACGCGTTTTAAGCATGCACATGCATCTTTTGGTAGACGCGGACGCAGTTTTCTGCAAAACCACACGATAGGCATGCAAATGGTGCTTTTGGCAGAACGCGCGCGTGGATTTCTACCAAACGACGTGAAAAGCATGCCGATGCTGCTCTTTTTAACATCCGCACATGGATTTGTGCCAAAACGCGTTTTAAGCATGCACATGCATCTTTTGGTAGACGCGGACGCAGTTTTCTGCAAAACCACACGATAGGCATGCAAATGGTGCTTTTGGCAGAACGCGCGCGTGGATTTCTACCAAACGACGTGAAAAGCATGCCGATGCTGCTCTTTTTAACATCCGCACATGGATTTGTGCCAAAGCGCGTTTTAAGCATGCGCATGCATCTTTTGGTAGACGCGGACGCAGTTTTCTGCAAAACCACACGATAGGCATGCAAATGGTGCTTTTGGCAGAACGCGCGTGTGGATTTCTACCAAACGACGTGAAAAGCATGCCGATGCTGCTCTTTTTAGCACCCGCACATGGATTTGTGCCAAAACGCGTTTTAAGCATGCGCATGCATCTTTTGGTAGACGCGGACGCAGTTTTCTGCAAAACCACACGATATGCATGCAAATGGTGCTTTTGGCAGAACGCGCGCGTGGATTTCTACCAAACGACGTGAAAAGCATGCCGATGCTGCTCTTTTTAACATCCGAACATGGATTTGTGCCAAAGCGCGTTTTAAGCATGCGCATGCATCTTTTGGTAGACGCGGACGCAGTTTTCTGCAAAACCACACGATAGGCATGCAAATGGTGCTTTTTGCAGAACGCGCGTGTGGATTTCTACCAAACGACGTGAAAAGCATGCCGATGCTGCTCTTTTTAGCACCCGCACATGGATTTGTGCCAAAACGCGTTTTAAGCATGCGCATGCATCTTTTGGTAGACGCGGACGCAGTTTTCTGCAAAACCACACGATATGCATGCAAATGGTGCTTTTGGCAGAACGCGCGCGTGGATTTCTACCAAACGACGTGAAAAGCATGCCGATGCTGCTCTTTTTAACATCCGCACATGGATTTGTGCCAAAACGCGTTTTAAGCATGCGCATGCATCTTTTGGTAGACGCGGACGCAGTTTTATGCAAAACCACACGATAGGCATGCAAATGGTGCTTTTGGCAGAACGCGCGCATGGATTTCTACCAAACGACGTGAAAAGCATGCCGATGCTGCTCTTTTTAGCACCCGCACATGGATTTGTGCCAAAACGCGTTTTTAGCATGCACATGCATCTTTTGGTAGACGCGGACGCAGTTTTCTGCAAAACCACACGATATGCATGCAAATGGTGCTTTTGGCAGAACGCGCGTGTGGATTTCTACCAAACGACGTGAAAAGCATGCCGATGCTGCTCTTTTTAGCACCCGCACATGGATTTGTGCCAAAACGCGTTTTAAGCATGCGCATGCATCTTTTGGTAGACGCGGACGCAGTTTTCTGCAAAACCACACGATAGGCATGCAAATGGTGCTTTTGGCAGAACGCGCGTGTGGATTTCTACCAAACGACGTGAAAAGCATGCCGATGCTGCTCTTTTTAACATCCGCACATGGATTTGTGCCAAAACGCGTTTTAAGCATGCACATGCATCTTTTGGTAGACGCGGACGCAGTTTTCTGCAAAACCACACGATAGGCATGCAAATGGTGCTTTTGGCAGAACGCGCGCGTGGATTTCTACCAAACGACGTGAAAAGCATGCCGATGCTGCTCTTTTTAACATCCGCACATGGATTTGTGCCAAAGCGCGTTTTAAGCATGCGCATGCATCTTTTGGTAGACGCGGACGCAGTTTTCTGCAAAACCACACGATATGCATGCAAATGGTGCTTTTGGCAGAACGCGCGTGTGGATTTCTACCAAACGACGTGAAAAGCATGCCGATGCTGCTCTTTTTAACATCCGCACATGGATTTGTGCCAAAACGCGTTTTTAGCATGCACATGCATCTTTTGGTAGACGCGGACGCAGTTTTCTGCAAAACCACACGATATGCATGCAAATGGTGCTTTTGGCAGAACGCGCGTGTGGATTTCTACCAAACGACGTGAAAAGCATGCCGATGCTGCTCTTTTTAGCACCCGCACATGGATTTGTGCCAAAACGCGTTTTAAGCATGCGCATGCATCTTTTGGTAGACGCGGACGCAGTTTTCTGCAAAACCACACGATAGGCATGCAAATGGTGCTTTTGGCAGAACGCGCGCGTGGATTTCTACCAAACGACGTGAAAAGCATGCCGATGCTGCTCTTTTTAGCACCCGCACATGGATTTGTGCCAAAGCGCGTTTTAAGCATGCGCATGCATCTTTTGGTAGACGCGGACGCAGTTTTCTGCAAAACCACACGATATGCATGCAAATGGTGCTTTTGGCAGAACGCGCGTGTGGATTTCTACCAAACGACGTGAAAAGCATGCCGATGCTGCTCTTTTTAGCACCCGCACATGGATTTGTGCCAAAACGCGTTTTAAGCATGCGCATGCATCTTTTGGTAGACGCGGACGCAGTTTTCTGCAAAACCACACGATATGCATGCAAATGGTGCTTTTGGCAGAACGCGCGCGTGGATTTCTACCAAACGACGTGAAAAGCATGCCGATGCTGCTCTTTTTAACATCCGCACATGGATTTGTGCCAAAGCGCGTTTTAAGCATGCGCATGCATCTTTTGGTAGACGCGGACGCAGTTTTCTGCAAAACCACACGATAGGCATGCAAATGGTGCTTTTGGCAGAACGCGCGTGTGGATTTCTACCAAACGACGTGAAAAGCATGCCGATGCTGCTCTTTTTAGCAGCCGCACATGGATTTGTGCCAAAACGCGTTTTAAGCATGCGCATGCATCTTTTGGTAGACGCGGACGCAGTTTTCTGCAAAACCACACGATATGCATGCAAATGGTGCTTTTGGCAGAACGCGCGCGTGGATTTCTACCAAACGACGTGAAAAGCATGCCGATGCTGCTCTTTTTAACATCCGCACATGGATTTGTGCCAAAACGCGTTTTAAGCATGCGCATGCATCTTTTGGTAGACGCGGACGCAGTTTTCTGCAAAACCACACGATAGGCATGCAAATGGTGCTTTTGGCAGAACGCGCGCGTGGATTTCTACCAAACGACGTGAAAAGCATGCCGATGCTGCTCTTTTTAGCACCCGCACATGGATTTGTGCCAAAACGCGTTTTTAGCATGCACATGCATCTTTTGGTAGACGCGGACGCAGTTTTCTGCAAAACCACACGATATGCATGAAAATGGTGCTTTTGGCAGAACGCGCGTGTGGATTTCTACCAAACGACGTGAAAAGCATGCCGATGCTGCTCTTTTTAACATCCGCACATGGATTTGTGCCAAAACGCGTTTTAAGCATGCGCATGCATCTTTTGGTAGACGCGGACGCAGTTTTCTGCAAAACCACACGATAGGCATGCAAATGGTGCTTTTGGCAGAACGCGCGCGTGGATTTCTACCAAACGACGTGAAAAGCATGCCGATGCTGCTCTTTTTAGCACCCGCACATGGATTTGTGCCAAAGCGCGTTTTAAGCATGCGCATGCATCTTTTGGTAGACGCGGACGCAGTTTTCTGCAAAACCACACGATATGCATGCAAATGGTGCTTTTGGCAGAACGCGCGTGTGGATTTCTACCAAACGACGTGAAAAGCATGCCGATGCTGCTCTTTTTAGCACCCGCACATGGATTTGTGCCAAAACGCGTTTTAAGCATGCGCATGCATCTTTTGGTAGACGCGGACGCAGTTTTCTGCAAAACCACACGATATGCATGCAAATGGTGCTTTTGGCAGAACGCGCGCGTGGATTTCTACCAAACGACGTGAAAAGCATGCCGATGCTGCTCTTTTTAACATCCGCACATGGATTTGTGCCAAAGCGCGTTTTAAGCATGCGCATGCATCTTTTGGTAGACGCGGACGCAGTTTTCTGCAAAACCACACGATAGGCATGCAAATGGTGCTTTTGGCAGAACGCGCGTGTGGATTTCTACCAAACGACGTGAAAAGCATGCCGATGCTGCTCTTTTTAGCACCCGCACATGGATTTGTGCCAAAACGCGTTTTAAGCATGCGCATGCATCTTTTGGTAGACGCGGACGCAGTTTTCTGCAAAACCACACGATATGCATGCAAATGGTGCTTTTGGCAGAACGCGCGCGTGGATTTCTACCAAACGACGTGAAAAGCATGCCGATGCTGCTCTTTTTAACATCCGCACATGGATTTGTGCCAAAACGCGTTTTAAGCATGCGCATGCATCTTTTGGTAGACGCGGACGCAGTTTTCTGCAAAACCACACGATAGGCATGCAAATGGTGCTTTTGGCAGAACGCGCGCGTGGATTTCTACCAAACGACGTGAAAAGCATGCCGATGCTGCTCTTTTTAGCACCCGCACATGGATTTGGGCCAAAACGCGTTTTTAGCATGCACATGCATCTTTTGGTAGACGCGGACGCAGTTTTCTGCAAAACCACACGATATGCATGAAAATGGTGCTTTTGGCAGAACGCGCGTGTGGATTTCTACCAAACGACGTGAAAAGCATGCCGATGCTGCTCTTTTTAACATCCGCACATGGATTTGTGCCAAAACGCGTTTTAAGCATGCGCATGCATCTTTTGGTAGACGCGGACGCAGTTTTCTGCAAAACCACACGATATGCATGCAAATGGTGCTTTTGGCAGAACGCGCGCGTGGATTTCTACCAAACGACGTGAAAAGCATGCCGATGCTGCTCTTTTTAACATCCGCACATGGATTTGTGCCAAAACGCGTTTTAAGCATGCGCATGCATCTTTTGGTAGACGCGGACGCAGTTTTCTGCAAAACCACACGATAGGCATGCAAATGGTGCTTTTGGCAGAACGCGCGCGTGGATTTCTACCAAACGACGTGAAAAGCATGCCGATGCTGCTCTTTTTAGCACCCGCACATGGATTTGTGCCAAAACGCGTTTTTAGCATGCGCATGCATCTTTTGGTAGACGCGGACGCAGTTTTCTGCAAAACCACACGATATGCATGAAAATGGTGCTTTTGGCAGAACGCGCGTGTGGATTTCTACCAAACGACGTGAAAAGCATGCCGATGCTGCTCTTTTTAACATCCGCACATGGATTTGTGCCAAAACGCGTTTTTAGCATGCACATGCATCTTTTGGTAGACGCGGACGCAGTTTTCTGCAAAACCACACGATATGCATGCAAATGGTGCTTTTGGCAGAACGCGCGTGTGGATTTCTACCAAACGACGTGAAAAGCATGCCGATGCTGCTCTTTTTAACATCCGCACATGGATTTGTGCCAAAGCGCGTTTTAAGCATGCGCATGCATCTTTTGGTAGACGCGGACGCAGTTTTCTGCAAAACCACACGATAGGCATGCAAATGGTGCTTTTTGCAGAACGCGCGTGTGGATTTCTACCAAACGACGTGAAAAGCATGCCGATGCTGCTCTTTTTAGCACCCGCACATGGATTTGTGCCAAAACGCGTTTTAAGCATGCGCATGCATCTTTTGGTAGACGCGGACGCAGTTTTCTGCAAAACCACACGATATGCATGCAAATGGTGCTTTTGGCAGAACGCGCGCGTGGATTTCTACCAAACGACGTGAAAAGCATGCCGATGCTGCTCTTTTTAACATCCGCACATGGATTTGTGCCAAAACGCGTTTTAAGCATGCGCATGCATCTTTTGGTAGACGCGGACGCAGTTTTCTGCAAAACCACACGATAGGCATGCAAATGGTGCTTTTGGCAGAACGCGCGCATGGATTTCTACCAAACGACGTGAAAAGCATGCCGATGCTGCTCTTTTTAGCACCCGCACATGGATTTGTGCCAAAACGCGTTTTTAGCATGCACATGCATCTTTTGGTAGACGCGGACGCAGTTTTCTGCAAAACCACACGATATGCATGCAAATGGTGCTTTTGGCAGAACGCGCGTGTGGATTTCTACCAAACGACGTGAAAAGCATGCCGATGCTGCTCTTTTTAGCACCCGCACATGGATTTGTGCCAAAACGCGTTTTAAGCATGCGCATGCATGTTTTGGTAGACGCGGACGCAGTTTTCTGCAAAACCACACGATAGGCATGCAAATGGTGCTTTTGGCAGAACGCGCGTGTGGATTTCTACCAAACGACGTGAAAAGCATGCCGATGCTGCTCTTTTTAGCACCCGCACATGGATTTGTGCCAAAGCGCGTTTTAAGCATGCGCATGCATCTTTTGGTAGACGCGGACGCAGTTTTCTGCAAAACCACACGATATGCATGCAAATGGTGCTTTTGGCAGAACGCGCGTGTGGATTTCTACCAAACGACGTGAAAAGCATGCCGATGCTGCTCTTTTTAGCACCCGCACATGGATATGTGCCAAAACGCGTTTTAAGCATGCGCATGCATCTTTTGGTAGACGCGGACGCAGTTTTCTGCAAAACCACACGATATGCATGCAAATGGTGCTTTTGGCAGAACGCGCGTGTGGATTTCTACCAAACGACGTGAAAAGCATGCCGATGCTGCTCTTTTTAGCACCCGCACATGGATTTGTGCCAAAACGCGTTTTAAGCATGCGCATGCATCTTTTGGTAGACGCGGACGCAGTTTTCTGCAAAACCACACGATATGCATGCAAATGGTGCTTTTGGCAGAACGCGCGCGTGGATTTCTACCAAACGACGTGAAAAGCATGCCGATGCTGCTCTTTTTAACATCCGCACATGGATTTGTGCCAAAGCGCGTTTTAAGCATGCGCATGCATCTTTTGGTAGACGCGGACGCAGTTTTCTGCAAAACCACACGATATGCATGCAAATGGTGCTTTTGGCAGAACGCGCGTGTGGATTTCTACCAAACGACGTGAAAAGCATGCCGATGCTGCTCTTTTTAACATCCGCACATGGATTTGTGCCAAAGCGCGTTTTAAGCATGCGCATGCATCTTTTGGTAGACGCGGACGCAGTTTTCTGCAAAACCACACGATAGGCATGCAAATGGTGCTTTTGGCAGAACGCGCGTGTGGATTTCTACCAAACGACGTGAAAAGCATGCCGATGCTGCTCTTTTTAGCACCCGCACATGGATTTGTGCCAAAACGCGTTTTAAGCATGCGCATGCATCTTTTGGTAGACGCGGACGCAGTTTTCTGCAAAACCACACGATATGCATGCAAATGGTGCTTTTGGCAGAACGCGCGCGTGGATTTCTACCAAACGACGTGAAAAGCATGCCGATGCTGCTCTTTTTAGCACCCGCACATGGATTTGTGCCAAAACGCGTTTTAAGCATGCGCATGCATCTTTTGGTAGACGCGGACGCAGTTTTCTGCAAAACCACACGATATGCATGCAAATGGTGCTTTTGGCAGAACGCGCGCGTGGATTTCTACCAAACGACGTGAAAAGCATGCCGATGCTGCTCTTTTTAACATCCGCACATGGATTTGTGCCAAAGCGCGTTTTAAGCATGCGCATGCATCTTTTGGTAGACGCGGACGCAGTTTTCTGCAAAACCACACGATAGGCATGCAAATGGTGCTTTTGGCAGAACGCGCGTGTGGATTTCTACCAAACGACGTGAAAAGCATGCCGATGCTGCTCTTTTTAGCACCCGCACATGGATTTGTGCCAAAACGCGTTTTAAGCATGCGCATGCATCTTTCGGTAGACGCGGACGCAGTTTTCTGCAAAACCACACGATATGCATGCAAATGGTGCTTTTGGCAGAACGCGCGCGTGGATTTCTACCAAACGACGTGAAAAGCATGCCGATGCTGCTCTTTTTAACATCCGCACATGGATTTGTGCCAAAACGCGTTTTAAGCATGCGCATGCATCTTTTGGTAGACGCGGACGCAGTTTTCTGCAAAACCACACGATAGGCATGCAAATGGTGCTTTTGGCAGAACGCGCGCGTGGATTTCTACCAAACGACGTGAAAAGCATGCCGATGCTGCTCTTTTTAGCACCCGCACATGGATTTGTGCCAAAACGCGTTTTTAGCATGCACATGCATCTTTTGGTAGACGCGGACGCAGTTTTCTGCAAAACCACACGATATGCATGCAAATGGTGCTTTTGGCAGAACACGTGTGGATTTCTACCAAACGACGTGAAAAGCATGCCGATGCTGCTCTTTTTAGCACCCGCACATGGATTTGTGCCAAAACGCGTTTTAAGCATGCGCATGCATCTTTTGGTAGACGCGGACGCAGTTTTCTGCAAAACCACACGATATGCATGCAAATGGTGCTTTTGGCAGAACGCGCGTGTGGATTTCTACCAAACGACGTGAAAAGCATGCCGATGCTGCTCTTTTTAGCACCCGCACATGGATTTGTGCCAAAGCGCGTTTTAAGCATGCGCATGCATCTTTTGGTAGACGCGGACGCAGTTTTCTGCAAAACCACACGATAGGCATGCAAATGGTGCTTTTGGCAGAACGCGCGTGTGGATTTCTACCAAACGACGTGAAAAGCATGCCGATGCTGCTCTTTTTAGCACCCGCACATGGATTTGTGCCAAAACGCGTTTTAAGCATGCGCATGCATCTTTTGGTAGACGCGGACGCAGTTTTCTGCAAAACCACACGATATGCATGCAAATGGTGCTTTTGGCAGAACGCGCGCGTGGATTTCTACCAAACGACGTGAAAAGCATGCCGATGCTGCTCTTTTTAACATCCGCACATGGATTTGTGCCAAAACGCGTTTTTAGCATGCACATGCATCTTTTGGTAGACGCGGACGCAGTTTTCTGCAAAACCACACGATATGCATGCAAATGGTGCTTTTGGCAGAACGCGCGCGTGGATTTCTACCAAACGACGTGAAAAGCATGCCGATGCTGCTCTTTTTAACATCCGCACATGGATTTGTGCCAAAACGCGTTTTAAGCATGCGCATGCATCTTTTGGTAGACGCAGTTTTCTGCAAAACCACACGATAGGCATGCAAATGGTGCTTTTGGCAGAACGCGCGTGTGGATTTCTACCAAACGACGTGAAAAGCATGCCGATGCTGCTCTTTTTAGCACCCGCACATGGATTTGTGCCAAAACGCGTTTTAAGCATGCGCATGCATCTTTTGGTAGACGCGGACTCAGTTTTCTGCAAAACCACACGATAGGCATGCAAATGGTGCTTTTGGCAGAACGCGCGCGTGGATTTCTACCAAACGACGTGAAAAGCATGCCGATGCTGCTCTTTTTAGCACCCGCACATGGATTTGTGCCAAAGTGCGTTTTAAGCATGCGCATGCATCTTTTGGTAGACGCGGACGCAGTTTTCTGCAAAACCACACGATATGCATGCAAATGGTGCTTTTGGCAGAACGCGCGTGTGCATTTCTACCAAACGACGTGAAAAGCATGCCGATGCTGCTCTTTTTAGCACCCGCACATGGATTTGTGCCAAAACGCGTTTTAAGCATGAGCATGCATCTTTTGGTAGACGCGGACGCAGTTTTCTGCAAAACCACACGATATGCATGCAAATGGTGCTTTTGGCAGAACGCGCGCGTGGATTTCTACCAAACGACGTGAAAAGCATGCCGATGCTGCTCTTTTTAACATCCGCACATGGATTTGTGCCAAAGCGCGTTTTAAGCATGCGCATGCATCTTTTGGTAGACGCGGACGCAGTTTTCTGCAAAACCACACGATATGCATGCAAATGGTGCTTTTGGCAGAACGCGCGCGTGGATTTCTACCAAACGACGTGAAAAGCATGCCGATGCTGCTCTTTTTAGCACCCGCACATGGATTTGTGCCAAAACGCGTTTTAAGCATGCGCATGCATCTTTTGGTAGACGCGGACGCAGTTTTCTGCAAAACCACACGATAGGCATGCAAATGGTGCTTTTGGCAGAACGCGCGTGTGGATTTCTACCAAACGACGTGAAAAGCATGCCGATGCTGCTCTTTTTAACATCCGCACATGGATTTGTGCCAAAGCGCGTTTTAAGCATGTGCATGCATCTTTTGGTAGACGCGGACCCAGTTTTCTGCAAAACCACACGATAGGAATGCAAATGGTGCTTTTGGCAGAACGCGCGTGTGGATTTCTACCAAACGACGTGAAAAGCATGCCGATGCTGCTCTTTTTAGCACCCGCACATGGATTTGTGCCAAAACGCGTTTTTAGCATGCACATGCATCTTTTGGTAGACGCGGACGCAGTTTTCTGCAAAACCACACGATATGCTTGCAAATGGTGCTTTTGGCAGAACGCGCGTGTGGATTTCTACCAAACGACGTGAAAAGCATGCCGATGCTGCTCTTTTTAGCACCCGCACATGGATTTGTGCCAAAGCGCGTTTTAAGCATGCGCATGCATCTTTTGGTAGACGCGGACGCAGTTTTCTGCAAAACCACACGATAGGCATGCAAATGGTGCTTTTGGCAGAACGCGCGTGTGGATTTCTACCAAACGACGTGAAAAGCATGCCGATGCTGCTCTTTTTAGCACCCGCACATGGATTTGTGCCAAAACGCGTTTTAAGCATGCGCATGCATCTTTTGGTAGACGCGGACGCAGTTTTCTGCAAAACCACACGATATGCATGCAAATGGTGCTTTTGGCAGAACGCGCGCGTGGATTTCTACCAAACGACGTGAAAAGCATGCCGATGCTGCTCTTTTTACATCCGCCCATGGATTTGTGCCAAAACGCGTTTTTAGCATGCACATGCATCTTTTGGTAGACGCGGACGCAGTTTTCTGCAAAACCACACGATATGCATGCAAATGGTGCTTTTGGCAGAACGCGCGTGTGGATTTCTACCAAACGACGTGAAAAGCATGCCGATGCTGCTCTTTTTAACATCCGCACATGGATTTGTGCCAAAACGCGTTTTTAGCATGCACATGCATCTTTTGGTAGACGCGGACGCAGTTTTCTGCAAAACCACACGATATGCATGCAAATGGTGCTTTTGGCAGAACGCGCGTGTGGATTTCTACCAAACGACGTGAAAAGCATGCCGATGCTGCTCTTTTTAACATCCGCACATGGATTTGTGCCAAAACGCGTTTTTAGCATGCACATGCATCTTTTGGTAGACGCGGACGCAGTTTTCTGCAAAACCACACGATATGCATGCAAATGGTGCTTTTGGCAGAACGCGCGTGTGGATTTCTACCAAACGACGTGAAAAGCATGCCGATGCTGCTCTTTTTAACATCCGCACATGGATTTGTGCCAAAACGCGTTTTTAGCATGCACATGCATCTTTTGGTAGACGCGGACGCAGTTTTCTGCAAAACCACACGATATGCATGCAAATGGTGCTTTTGGCAGAACGCGCGTGTGGATTTCTACCAAACGACGTGAAAAGCATGCCGATGCTGCTCTTTTTAACATCCGCACATGGATTTGTGCCAAAACGCGTTTTTAGTATGCGCATGCATCTTTTGGTAGACGCGGACGCAGTTTTCTGCAAAACCACACGATATGCATGCAAATGGTGCTTTTGGCAGAACGCGCGTGTGGATTTCTACCAAACGACGTGAAAAGCATGCCGATGCTGCTCTTTTTAACATCCGCACATGGATTTGTGCCAAAGCGCGTTTTAAGCATGCGCATGCATCTTTTGGTAGACGCGGACGCAGTTTTCTGCAAAACCACACGATAGGCATGCAAATGGTGCTTTTGGCAGAACGCGCGTGTGGATTTCTACCAAACGACGTGAAAAGCATGCCGATGCTGCTCTTTTTAGCACCCGCACATGGATTTGTGCCAAAACGCGTTTTAAGCATGCGCATGCATCTTTTGGTAGACGCGGACGCAGTTTTCTGCAAAACCACACGATATGCATGCAAATGGTGCTTTTGGCAGAACGCGCGCGTGGATTTCTACCAAACGACGTGAAAAGCATGCCGATGCTGCTCTTTTTAACATCCGAACATGGATTTGTGCCAAAGCGCGTTTTAAGCATGCGCATGCATCTTTTGGTAGACGCGGACGCAGTTTTCTGCAAAACCACACGATAGGCATGCAAATGGTGCTTTTTGCAGAACGCGCGTGTGGATTTCTACCAAACGACGTGAAAAGCATGCCGATGCTGCTCTTTTTAGCACCCGCACATGGATTTGTGCCAAAACGCGTTTTAAGCATGCGCATGCATCTTTTGGTAGACGCGGACGCAGTTTTCTGCAAAACCACACGATATGCATGCAAATGGTGCTTTTGGCAGAACGCGCGCGTGGATTTCTACCAAACGACGTGAAAAGCATGCCGATGCTGCTCTTTTTAACATCCGCACATGGATTTGTGCCAAAACGCGTTTTAAGCATGCGCATGCATCTTTTGGTAGACGCGGACGCAGTTTTCTGCAAAACCACACGATAGGCATGCAAATGGTGCTTTTGGCAGAACGCGCGCATGGATTTCTACCAAACGACGTGAAAAGCATGCCGATGCTGCTCTTTTTAGCACCCGCACATGGATTTGTGCCAAAACGCGTTTTTAGCATGCACATGCATCTTTTGGTAGACGCGGACGCAGTTTTCTGCAAAACCACACGATATGCATGCAAATGGTGCTTTTGGCAGAACGCGCGTGTGGATTTCTACCAAACGACGTGAAAAGCATGCCGATGCTGCTCTTTTTAGCACCCGCACATGGATTTGTGCCAAAACGCGTTTTAAGCATGCGCATGCATCTTTTGGTAGACGCGGACGCAGTTTTCTGCAAAACCACACGATAGGCATGCAAATGGTGCTTTTGGCAGAACGCGCGTGTGGATTTCTACCAAACGACGTGAAAAGCATGCCGATGCTGCTCTTTTTAGCACCCGCACATGGATTTGTGCCAAAGCGCGTTTTAAGCATGCGCATGCATCTTTTGGTAGACGCGGACGCAGTTTTCTGCAAAACCACACGATATGCATGCAAATGGTGCTTTTGGCAGAACGCGCGTGTGGATTTCTACCAAACGACGTGAAAAGCATGCCGATGCTGCTCTTTTTAGCACCCGCACATGGATTTGTGCCAAAACGCGTTTTAAGCATGCGCATGCATCTTTTGGTAGACGCGGACGCAGTTTTCTGCAAAACCACACGATATGCATGCAAATGGTGCTTTTGGCAGAACGCGCGCGTGGATTTCTACCAAACGACGTGAAAAGCATGCCGATGCTGCTCTTTTTAACATCCGCACATGGATTTGTGCCAAAGCGCGTTTTAAGCATGCGCATGCATCTTTTGGTAGACGCGGACGCAGTTTTCTGCAAAACCACACGATAGGCATGCAAATGGTGCTTTTGGCAGAACGCGCGTGTGGATTTCTACCAAACGACGTGAAAAGCATGCCGATGCTGCTCTTTTTAGCACCCGCACATGGATTTGTGCCAAAACGCGTTTTAAGCATGCGCATGCATCTTTTGATAGACGCGGACGCAGTTTTCTGCAAAACCACACGATATGCATGCAAATGGTGCTTTTGGCAGAACGCGCGCGTGGATTTCTACCAAACGACGTGAAAAGCATGCCGATGCTGCTCTTTTTAACATCCGCACATGGATTTGTGCCAAAACGCGTTTTAAGCATGCGCATGCATCTTTTGGTAGACGCGGACGCAGTTTTCTGCAAAACCACACGATAGGCATGCAAATGGTGCTTTTGGCAGAACGCGCGCGTGGATTTCTACCAAACGACGTGAAAAGCATGCCGATGCTGCTCTTTTTAGCACCCGCACATGGATTTGTGCCAAAACGCGTTTTTAGCATGCACATGCATCTTTTGGTAGACGCGGACGCAGTTTTCTGCAAAACCACACGATATGCATGAAAATGGTGCTTTTGGCAGAACGCGCGTGTGGATTTCTACCAAACGACGTGAAAAGCATGCCGATGCTGCTCTTTTTAACATCCGCACATGGATTTGTGCCAAAACGCGTTTTAAGCATGCGCATGCATCTTTTGGTAGACGCGGACGCAGTTTTCTGCAAAACCACACGATATGCATGCAAATGGTGCTTTTGGCAGAACGCGCGCGTGGATTTCTACCAAACGACGTGAAAAGCATGCCGATGCTGCTCTTTTTAACATCCGCACATGGATTTGTGCCAAAACGCGTTTTAAGCATGCGCATGCATCTTTTGGTAGACGCGGACGCAGTTTTCTGCAAAACCACACGATAGGCATGCAAATGGTGCTTTTGGCAGAACGCGCGCGTGGATTTCTGCCAAACGACGTGAAAAGCATGCCGATGCTGCTCTTTTTAGCACCCGCACATGGATTTGTGCCAAAACGCGTTTTTAGCATGCGCATGCATCTTTTGGTAGACGCGGACGCAGTTTTCTGCAAAACCACACGATATGCATGAAAATGGTGCTTTTGGCAGAACGCGCGTGTGGATTTCTACCAAACGACGTGAAAAGCATGCCGATGCTGCTCTTTTTAACATCCGCACATGGATTTGTGCCAAAACGCGTTTTTAGCATGCACATGCATCTTTTGGTAGACGCGGACGCAGTTTTCTGCAAAACCACACGATATGCATGCAAATGGTGCTTTTGGCAGAACGCGCGTGTGGATTTCTACCAAACGACGTGAAAAGCATGCCGATGCTGCTCTTTTTAACATCCGCACATGGATTTGTGCCAAAGCGCGTTTTAAGCATGCGCATGCATCTTTTGGTAGACGCGGACGCAGTTTTCTGCAAAACCACACGATAGGCATGCAAATGGTGCTTTTGGCAGAACGCGCGTGTGGATTTCTACCAAACGACGTGAAAAGCATGCCGATGCTGCTCTTTTTAGCACCCGCACATGGATTTGTGCCAAAACTCGTTTTTAGCATGCACATGCATCTTTTGGTAGACGCGGACGCAGTTTTCTGCAAAACCACACGATATGCATGCAAATGGTGCTTTTGGCAGAACGCGCGTGTGGATTTCTACCAAACGACGTGAAAAGCATGCCGATGCTGCTCTTTTTAACATCCGCACATGGATTTGTGCCAAAACGCGTTTTTAGCATGCGCATGCATCTTTTGGTAGACGCGGACGCAGTTTTCTGCAAAACTACACGATATGCATGCAAATGGTGCTTTTGGCAGAACGCGCGTGTGGATTTCTACCAAACGACGTGAAAAGCATGCCGATGCTGCTCTTTTTAACATCCGCACATGGATTTGTGCCAAAACGCGTTTTAAGCATGCGCATGCATCTTTTGGTAGACGCGGACGCAGTTTTCTGCAAAACCACACGATATGCATGCAAATGGTGCTTTTGGCAGAACGCGCGCGTGGATTTCTACCAAACGACGTGAAAAGCATGCCGATGCTGCTCTTTTTAACATCCGCACATGGATTTGTGCCAAAACGCGTTTTTAGCATGCACATGCATCTTTTGGTAGACGCGGACCCAGTTTTCTGCAAAACCACACGATATGCATGCAAATGGTGCTTTTGGCAGAACGCGCGCGTGGATTTCTACCAAACGACGTGAAAAGCATGCCGATGCTGCTCTTTTTAACATCCGCACATGGATTTGTGCCAAAGCGCGTTTTAAGCATGCGCATGCATCTTTTGGTAGACGCGGACGCAGTTTTCTGCAAAACCACACGATAGGCATGCAAATGGTGCTTTTTGCAGAACGCGCGTGTGGATTTCTACCAAACGACGTGAAAAGCATGCCGATGCTGCTCTTTTTAGCACCCGCACATGGATTTGTGCCAAAACGCGTTTTAAGCATGCGCATGCATCTTTTGGTAGACGCGGACGTAGTTTTCTGCAAAACCACACGATATGCATGCAAATGGTGCTTTTGGCAGAACGCGCGCGTGGATTTCTACCAAACGACGTGAAAAGCATGCCGATGCTGCTCTTTTTAACATCCGCACATGGATTTGTGCCAAAACGCGTTTTAAGCATGCGCATGCATCTTTTGGTAGACGCGGACGCAGTTTTCTGCAAAACCACACGATAGGCATGCAAATGGTGCTTTTGGCAGAACGCGCGCATGGATTTCTACCAAACGACGTGAAAAGCATGCCGATGCTGCTCTTTTTAGCACCCGCACATGGATTTGTGCCAAAACGCGTTTTTAGCATGCACATGCATCTTTTGGTAGACGCGGACGCAGTTTTCTGCAAAACCACACGATATGCATGCAAATGATGCTTTTGGCAGAACGCGCGTGTGGATTTCTACCAAACGACGTGAAAAGCATGCCGATGCTGCTCTTTTTAGCGCCCGCACATGGATTTGTGCCAAAACGCGTTTTAAGCATGCGCATGCATGTTTTGGTAGACGCGGACGCAGTTTTCTGCAAAACCACACGATAGGCATGCAAATGGTGCTTTTGGCAGAACGCGCGTGTGGATTTCTACCAAACGACGTGAAAAGCATGCCGATGCTGCTCTTTTTAGCACCCGCACATGGATTTGTGCCAAAGCGCGTTTTAAGCATGCGCATGCATCTTTTGGTAGACGCGGACGCAGTTTTCTGCAAAACCACACGATATGCATGCAAATGGTGCTTTTGGCAGAACGCGCGTGTGGATTTCTACCAAACGACGTGAAAAGCATGCCGATGCTGCTCTTTTTAACATCCGCACATGGATTTGTGCCAAAACGCGTTTTTAGCATGCACATGCATCTTTTGGTAGACGCGGACGCAGTTTTCTGCAAAACCACACGATATGCATGCAAATGGTGCTTTTGGCTGAACGCGCGTGTGGATTTCTACCAAACGACGTGAAAAGCATGCCGATGCTGCTCTTTTTAACATCCGCACATGGATTTGTGCCAAAGCGCGTTTTAAGCATGCGCATGCATCTTTTGGTAGACGCGGACGCAGTTTTCTGCAAAACCACATGATAGGCATGCAAATGGTGCTTTTGGCAGAACGCGCGTGTGGATTTCTACCAAACGACGTGAAAAGCATGCCGATGCTGCTCTTTTTAGCACCCGCACATGGATTTATGCCAAAACGCGTTTTAAGCATGCGCATGCATCTTTTGGTAGACGCGGACGCAGTTTTCTGCAAAACCACACGATATGCATGCAAATGGTGCTTTTGGCAGAACGCGCGCGTGGATTTCTACCAAACGACGTGAAAAGCATGCCGATGCTGCTCTTTTTAACATCCGCACATGGATTTGTGCCAAAGCGCGTTTTAAGCATGCGCATGCATCTTTTGGTAGACGCGGACGCAGTTTTCTGCAAAACCACACGATAGGCATGCAAATGGTGCTTTTTGCAGAACGCGCGTGTGGATTTCTACCAAACGACGTGAAAAGCATGCCGATGCTGCTCTTTTTAGCACCCGCACATGGATTTGTGCCAAAACGCGTTTTAAGCATGCGCATGCATCTTTTGGTAGACGCGGACGCAGTTTTCTGCAAAACCACACGATATGCATGCAAATGGTGCTTTTGGCAGAACGCGCGCGTGGATTTCTACCAAACGACGTGAAAAGCATGCCGATGCTGCTCTTTTTAACATCCGCACATGGATTTGTGCCAAAACGCGTTTTAAGCATGCGCATGCATCTTTTGGTAGACGCGGACGCAGTTTTCTGCAAAACCACACGATAGGCATGCAAATGGTGCTTTTGGCAGAACGCGCGCATGGATTTCTACCAAACGACGTGAAAAGCATGCCGATGCTGCTCTTTTTAGCACCCGCACATGGATTTGTGCCAAAACGCGTTTTTAGCATGCACATGCATCTTTTGGTAGACGCGGACGCAGTTTTCTGCAAAACCACACGATATGCATGCAAATGGTGCTTTTGGCAGAACGCGCGTGTGGATTTCTACCAAACGACGTGAAAAGCATGCCGATGCTGCTCTTTTTAGCACCCGCACATGGATTTGTGCCAAAACGCGTTTTAAGCATGCGCATGCATGTTTTGGTAGACGCGGACGCAGTTTTCTGCAAAACCACACGATAGGCATGCAAATGGTGCTTTTGGCAGAACGCGCGTGTGGATTTCTACCAAACGACGTGAAAAGCATGCCGATGCTGCTCTTTTTAGCACCCGCACATGGATTTGTGCCAAAGCGCGTTTTAAGCATGCGCATGCATCTTTTGGTAGACGCGGACGCAGTTTTCTGCAAAACCACACGATATGCATGCAAATGGTGCTTTTGGCAGAACGCGCGTGTGGATTTCTACCAAACGACGTGAAAAGCATGCCGATGCTGCTCTTTTTAACATCCGCACATGGATTTGTGCCAAAGCGCGTTTTAAGCATGCGCATGCATCTTTTGGTAGACGCGGACGCAGTTTTCTGCAAAACCACACGATAGGCATGCAAATGGTGCTTTTTGCAGAACGCGCGTGTGGATTTCTACCAAACGACGTGAAGAGCATGCCGATGCTGCTCTTTTTAGCACCCGCACATGGATTTGTGCCAAAACGCGTTTTAAGCATGCGCATGCATCTTTTGGTAGACGCGGACGTAGTTTTCTGCAAAACCACACGATATGCATGCAAATGGTGCTTTTGGCAGAACGCGCGCGTGGATTTCTACCAAACGACGTGAAAAGCATGCCGATGCTGCTCTTTTTAACATCCGCACATGGATTTGTGCCAAAACGCGTTTTAAGCATGCGCATGCATCTTTTGGTAGACGCGGACGCAGTTTTCTGCAAAACCACACGATAGGCATGCAAATGGTGCTTTTGGCAGAACGCGCGCATGGATTTCTACCAAACGACGTGAAAAGCATGCCGATGCTGCTCTTTTTAGCACCCGCACATGGATTTGTGCCAAAACGCGTTTTTAGCATGCACATGCATCTTTTGGTAGACGCGGACGCAGTTTTCTGCAAAACCACACGATATGCATGCAAATGATGCTTTTGGCAGAACGCGCGTGTGGATTTCTACCAAACGACGTGAAAAGCATGCCGATGCTGCTCTTTTTAGCACCCGCACATGGATTTGTGCCAAAACGCGTTTTAAGCATGCGCATGCATGTTTTGGTAGACGCGGACGCAGTTTTCTGCAAAACCACACGATAGGCATGCAAATGGTGCTTTTGGCAGAACGCGCGTGTGGATTTCTACCAAACGACGTGAAAAGCATGCCGATGCTGCTCTTTTTAGCACCCGCACATGGATTTGTGCCAAAGCGCGTTTTAAGCATGCGCATGCATCTTTGGTAGACGCGGACGCAGTTTTCTGCAAAACCACACGATATGCATGCAAATGGTGCTTTTGGCAGAACGCGCGTGTGGATTTCTACCAAACGACGTGAAAAGCATGCCGATGCTGCTCTTTTTAACATCCGCACATGGATTTGTGCCAAAACGCGTTTTTAGCATGCACATGCATCTTTTGGTAGACGCGGACGCAGTTTTCTGCAAAACCACACGATATGCATGCAAATGGTGCTTTTGGCAGAACGCGCGTGTGGATTTCTACCAAACGACGTGAAAAGCATGCCGATGCTGCTCTTTTTAACATCCGCACATGGATTTGTGCCAAAGCGCGTTTTAAGCATGCGCATGCATCTTTTGGTAGACGCGGACGCAGTTTTCTGCAAAACCACACGATAGGCATGCAAATGGTGCTTTTGGCAGAACGCGCGTGTGGATTTCTACCAAACGACGTGAAAAGCATGCCGATGCTGCTCTTTTTAGCACCCGCACATGGATTTATGCCAAAACGCGTTTTAAGCATGCGCATGCATCTTTTGGTAGACGCGGACGCAGTTTTCTGCAAAACCACACGATATGCATGCAAATGGTGCTTTTGGCAGAACGCGCGCGTGGATTTCTACCAAACGACGTGAAAAGCATGCCGATGCTGCTCTTTTTAACATCCGCACATGGATTTGTGCCAAAGCGCGTTTTAAGCATGCGCATGCATCTTTTGGTAGACGCGGACGCAGTTTTCTACAAAACCACACGATAGGCATGCAAATGGTGCTTTTTGCAGAACGCGCGTGTGGATTTCTACCAAACGACGTGAAAAGCATGCCGATGCTGCTCTTTTTAGCACCCGCACATGGATTTGTGCCAAAACGCGTTTTAAGCATGCGCATGCATCTTTTGGTAGACGCGGACGCAGTTTTCTGCAAAACCACACGATATGCATGCAAATGGTGCTTTTGGCAGAACGCGCGCGTGGATTTCTACCAAACGACGTGAAAAGCATGCCGATGCTGCTCTTTTTAACATCCGCACATGGATTTGTGCCAAAACGCGTTTTAAGCATGCGCATGCATCTTTTGGTAGACGCGGACGCAGTTTTCTGCAAAACCACACGATAGGCATGCAAATGGTGCTTTTGGCAGAACGCGCGCATGGATTTCTACCAAACGACGTGAAAAGCATGCCGATGCTGCTCTTTTTAGCACCCGCACATGGATTTGTGCCAAAACGCGTTTTAAGCATGCGCATGCATGTTTTGGTAGAAGCGGACGCAGTTTTCTGCAAAACCACACGATAGGCATGCAAATGGTGCTTTTGGCAGAACGCGCGTGTGGATTTCTACCAAACGACGTGAAAAGCATGCCGATGCTGCTCTTTTTAGCACCCGCACATGGATTTGTGCCAAAGCGCGTTTTAAGCATGCGCATGCATCTTTTGGTAGACGCGGACGCAGTTTTCTGCAAAACCACACGATATGCATGCAAATGGTGCTTTTGGCAGAACGCGCGTGTGGATTTCTACCAAACGACGTGAAAAGCTTGCCGATGCTGCTCTTTTTAGCACCCGCACATGGATATGTGCCAAAACGCGTTTTAAGCATGCGCATGCATCTTTTGGTAGACGCGGACGCAGTTTTCTGCAAAACCACACGATATGCATGCAAATGGTGCTTTTGGCAGAACGCGCGTATGGATTTCTACCAAACGACGTGAAAAGCATGCCGATGCTGCTCTTTTTAGCACCCGCACATGGATTTGTGCCAAAACGCGTTTTAAGCATGCGCATGCATCTTTTGGTAGACGCGGACGCAGTTTTCTGCAAAACCACACGATATGCATGCAAATGGTGCTTTTGGCAGAACGCGCGCGTGGATTTCTACCAAACGACATGAAAAGCATGCCGATGCTGCTCTTTTTAACATCCGCACATGGATTTGTGCCAAAGCGCGTTTTAAGCATGCGCATGCATCTTTTGGTAGACGCGGACGCAGTTTTCTGCAAAACCACACGATATGCATGCAAATGGTGCTTTTGGCAGAACGCGCGTGTGGATTTCTACCAAACGACGTGAAAAGCATGCCGATGCTGCTCTTTTTAACATCCGCACATGGATTTGTGCCGAAGCGCGTTTTAAGCATGCGCATGCATCTTTTGGTAGACGCGGACGCAGTTTTCTGCAAAACCACACGATAGGCATGCAAATGGTGCTTTTGGCAGAACGCGCGTGTGGATTTCTACCAAACGACGTGAAAAGCATGCCGATGCTGCTCTTTTTAGCACCCGCACATGGATTTGTGCCAAAACGCGTTTTAAGCATGCGCATGCATCTTTTGGTAGACGCGGACGCAGTTTTCTGCAAAACCACACGATATGCATGCAAATGGTGCTTTTGGCAGAACGCGCGCATGGATTTCTACCAAACGACGTGAAAAGCATGCCGATGCTGCTCTTTTTAGCACCCGCACATGGATTTGTGCCAAAACGCGTTTTAAGCATGCGCATGCATCTTTTGGTAGACGCGGACGCAGTTTTCTGCAAAACCACACGATATGCATGCAAATGGTGCTTTTGGCAGAACGCGCGCGTGGATTTCTACCAAACGACGTGAAAAGCATGCCGATGCTGCTCTTTTTAACATCCGCACATGGATTTGTGCCAAAGCGCGTTTTAAGCATGCGCATGCATCTTTTGGTAGACGCGGACGCAGTTTTCTGCAAAACCACACGATAGGCATGCAAATGGTGCTTTTGGCAGAACGCGCGTGTGGATTTCTACCAAACGACGTGAAAAGCATGCCGATGCTGCTCTTTTTAGCACCCGCACATGGATTTGTGCCAAAACGCGTTTTAAGCATGCGCATGCATCTTTTGGTAGACGCGGACGCAGTTTTCTGCAAAACCACACGATATGCATGCAAATGGTGCTTTTGGCAGAACGCGCGCGTGGATTTCTACCAAACGACGTGAAAAGCATGCCGATGCTGCTCTTTTTAACATCCGCACATGGATTTGTGCCAAAACGCGTTTTAAGCATGCGCATGCATCTTTTGGTAGACGCGGACGCAGTTTTCTGCAAAACCACACGATAGGCATGCAAATGGTGCTTTTGGCAGAACGCGCGCGTGGATTTCTACCAAACGACGTGAAAAGCATGCCGATGCTGCTCTTTTTAGCACCCGCACATGGATTTGTGCCAAAACGCGTTTTTAGCATGCACATGCATCTTTTGGTAGACGCGGACGCAGTTTTCTGCAAAACCACACGATATGCATGCAAATGGTGCTTTTGGCAGAACGCGTGTGGATTTCTACCAAACGACGTGAAAAGCATGCCGATGCTGCTCTTTTTAGCACCCGCACATGGATTTGTGCCAAAACGCGTTTTAAGCATGCGCATGCATCTTTTGGTAGACGCGGACGCAGTTTTCTGCAAAACCTCACGATATGCATGCAAATGGTGCTTTTGGCAGAACGCGCGTGTGGATTTCTACCAAACGACGTGAAAAGCATGCCGATGCTGCTCTTTTTAGCACCCGCACATGGATTTGTGCCAAAGCGCGTTTTAAGCATGCGCATGCATCTTTTGGTAGACGCGGACGCAGTTTTCTGCAAAACCACACGATAGGCATGCAAATGGTGCTTTTGGCAGAACGCGCGTGTGGATTTCTACCAAACGACGTGAAAAGCATGCCGATGCTGCTCTTTTTAGCACCCGCACATGGATTTGTGCCAAAACGCGTTTTAAGCATGCGCATGCATCTTTTGGTAGACGCGGACGCAGTTTTCTGCAAAACCACACGATATGCATGCAAATGGTGCTTTTGGCAGAACGCGCGCGTGGATTTCTACCAAACGACGTGAAAAGCATGCCGATGCTGCTCTTTTTAACATCCGCACATGGATTTGTGCCAAAACGCGTTTTTAGCATGCACATGCATCTTTTGGTAGACGCGGACGCAGTTTTCTGCAAAACCACACGATATGCATGCAAATGGTGCTTCTGGCAGAACGCGCGCGTGGATTTCTACCAAACGACGTGAAAAGCATGCCGATGCTGCTCTTTTTAACATCCGCACATGGATTTGTGCCAAAACGCGTTTTAAGCATGCGCATGCATCTTTTGGTAGACGCAGTTTTCTGCAAAACCACACGATAGGCATGCAAATGGTGCTTTTGGCAGAACGCGCGTGTGGATTTCTACCAAACGACGTGAAAAGCATGCCGATGCTGCTCTTTTTAACACCCGCACATGGATTTGTGCCAAAACGCGTTTTAAGCATGCGCATGCATCTTTTGGTAGACGCGGACTCAGTTTTCTGCAAAACCACACGATAGGCATGCAAATGGTGCTTTTGGCAGAACGCGCGCGTGGATTTCTACCAAACGACGTGAAAAGCATGCCGATGCTGCTCTTTTTAGCACCCGCACATGGATTTGTGCCAAAGTGCGTTTTAAGCATGCGCATGCATCTTTTGGTAGACGCGGACGCAGTTTTCTGCAAAACCACACGATATGCATGCAAATGGTGCTTTTGGCAGAACGCGCGTGTGCATTTCTACCAAACGACGTGAAAAGCATGCCGATGCTGCTCTTTTTAGCACCCGCACATGGATTTGTGCCAAAACGCGTTTTAAGCATGAGCATGCATCTTTTGGTAGACGCGGACGCAGTTTTCTGCAAAACCACACGATATGCATGCAAATGGTGCTTTTGGCAGAACGCGCGCGTGGATTTCTACCAAACGACGTGAAAAGCATGCCGATGCTGCTCTTTTTAACATCCGCACATGGATTTGTGCCAAAGCGCGTTTTAAGCATGCGCATGCATCTTTTGGTAGACGCGGACGCAGTTTTCTGCAAAACCACACGATATGCATGCAAATGGTGCTTTTGGCAGAACGCGCGCGTGGATTTCTACCAAACGACGTGAAAAGCATGCCGATGCTGCTCTTTTTAGCACCCGCACATGGATTTGTGCCAAAGCGCGTTTTAAGCATGCGCATGCATCTTTTGGTAGACGCGGACGCAGTTTTCTGCAAAACCACACGATAGGCATGCAAATGGTGCTTTTGGCAGAACGCGCGTGTGGATTTCTACCAAACGACGTGAAAAGCATGCCGATGCTGCTATTTTTGGCACCCGCACATGGATTTGTGCCAAAACGCGTTTTAAGCATGCGCATGCATCTTTTGGTAGACGCGGACGCAGTTTTCTGCAAAACCACACGATATGCATGCAAATGGTGCTTTTGGCAGAACGCGCGCGTGGATTTCTACCAAACGACGTGAAAAGCATGCCGATGCTGCTCTTTTTAACATCCGCACATGGATTTGTGCCAAAACGCGTTTTTAGCATGCACATGCATCTTTTGGTAGACGCGGACGCAGTTTTCTGCAAAACCACACGATATGCATGCAAATGGTGCTTTTGGCAGAACGCGCGCGTGGATTTCTACCAAACGACGTGAAAAGCATGCCGATGCTGCTCTTTTTAACATCCGCACATGGATTTGTGCCAAAACGCGTTTTAAGCATGCGCATGCATCTTTTGGTAGACGCAGTTTTCTGCAAAACCACACGATAGGCATGCAAATGGTGCTTTTGGCAGAACGCGCGTGTGGATTTCTACCAAACGACGTGAAAAGCATGCCGATGCTGCTCTTTTTAGCACCCGCACATGGATTTGTGCCAAAACGCGTTTTAAGCATGCGCATGCATCTTTTGGTAGACGCGGACTCAGTTTTCTGCAAAACCACACGATAGGCATGCAAATGGTGCTTTTGGCAGAACGCGCGCGTGGATTTCTACCAAACGACGTGAAAAGCATGCCGATGCTGCTCTTTTTAGCACCCGCACATGGATTTGTGCCAAAGTGCGTTTTAAGCATGCGCATGCATCTTTTGGTAGACGCGGACGCAGTTTTCTGCAAAACCACACGATATGCATGCAAATGGTGCTTTTGGCAGAACGCGCGTGTGCATTTCTACCAAACGACGTGAAAAGCATGCCGATGCTGCTCTTTTTAGCACCCGCACATGGATTTGTGCCAAAACGCGTTTTAAGCATGAGCATGCATCTTTTGGTAGACGCGGACGCAGTTTTCTGCAAAACCACACGATATGCATGCAAATGGTGCTTTTGGCAGAACGCGCGTGTGGATTTCTACCAAACGACGTGAAAAGCATGCCGATGCTGCTCTTTTTAACATCCGCACATGGATTTGTGCCAAAGCGCGTTTTAAGCATGCGCATGCATCTTTTGGTAGACGCGGACGCAGTTTTCTGCAAAACCACACGATAGGCATGCAAATGGTGCTTTTGGCAGAACGCGCGTGTGGATTTCTACCAAACGACGTGAAAAGCATGCCGATGCTGCTCTTTTTAGCACCCGCACATGGATTTGTGCCAAAACGCGTTTTAAGCATGCGCATGCATCTTTTGGTAGACGCGGACGCAGTTTTCTGCAAAACCACACGATATGCATGCAAATGGTGCTTTTGGCAGAACGCGCGCGTGGATTTCTACCAAACGACGTGAAAAGCATGCCGATGCTGCTCTTTTTAACATCCGAACATGGATTTGTGCCAAAGCGCGTTTTAAGCATGCGCATGCATCTTTTGGTAGACGCGGACGCAGTTTTCTGCAAAACCACACGATAGGCATGCAAATGGTGCTTTTTGCAGAACGCGCGTGTGGATTTCTACCAAACGACGTGAAAAGCATGCCGATGCTGCTCTTTTTAGCACCCGCACATGGATTTGTGCCAAAACGCGTTTTAAGCATGCGCATGCATCTTTTGGTAGACGCGGACGCAGTTTTCTGCAAAACCACACGATATGCATGCAAATGGTGCTTTTGGCAGAACGCGCGCGTGGATTTCTACCAAACGACGTGAAAAGCATGCCGATGCTGCTATTTTTAACATCCGCACATGGATTTGTGCCAAAACGCGTTTTAAGCATGCGCATGCATCTTTTGGTAGACGCGGACGCAGTTTTCTGCAAAACCACACGATAGGCATGCAAATGGTGCTTTTGGCAGAACGCGCGCATGGATTTCTACCAAACGACGTGAAAAGCATGCCGATGCTGCTCTTTTTAGCACCCGCACATGGATTTGTGCCAAAACGCGTTTTTAGCATGCACATGCATCTTTTGGTAGACGCGGACGCAGTTTTCTGCAAAACCACACGATATGCATGCAAATGGTGCTTTTGGCAGAACGCGCGTGTGGATTTCTACCAAACGACGTGAAAAGCATGCCGATGCTGCTCTTTTTAGCACCCGCACATGGATTTGTGCCAAAACGCGTTTTAAGCATGCGCATGCATCTTTTGGTAGACGCGGACGCAGTTTTCTGCAAAACCACACGATAGGCATGCAAATGGTGCTTTTGGCAGAACGCGCGTGTGGATTTCTACCAAACGACGTGAAAAGCATGCCGATGCTGCTCTTTTTAGCACCCGCACATGGATTTGTGCCAAAACGCGTTTTAAGCATGCGCATGCATCTTTTGGTAGACGCGGACGCAGTTTTCTGCAAAACCACACGATATGCATGCAAATGGTGCTTTTGGCAGAACGCGCGCGTGGATTTCTACCAAACGACGTGAAAAGCATGCCGATGCTGCTCTTTTTAACATCCGCACATGGATTTGTGCCAAAGCGCGTTTTAAGCATGCGCATGCATCTTTTGGTAGACGCGGACGCAGTTTTCTGCAAAACCACACGATAGGCATGCAAATGGTGCTTTTTGCAGAACGCGCGTGTGGATTTCTACCAAACGACGTGAAAAGCATGCCGATGCTGCTCTTTTTAGCACCCGCACATGGATTTGTGCCAAAACGCGTTTTAAGCATGCGCATGCATCTTTTGGTAGACGCGGACGCAGTTTTCTGCAAAACCACACGATATGCATGCAAATGGTGCTTTTGGCAGAACGCGCGCGTGGATTTCTACCAAACGACGTGAAAAGCATGCCGATGCTGCTCTTTTTAACATCCGCACATGGATTTGTGCCAAAGCGCGTTTTAAGCATGCGCATGCATCTTTTGGTAGACGCGGACGCAGTTTTCTGCAAAACCACACGATAGGCATGCAAATGGTGCTTTTGGCAGAACGCGCGTGTGGATTTCTACCAAACGACGTGAAAAGCATGCCGATGCTGCTCTTTTTAGCACCCGCACATGGATTTGTGCCAAAACGCGTTTTAAGCATGCGCATGCATCTTTTGGTAGACGCGGACGCAGTTTTCTGCAAAACCACACGATATGCATGCAAATGGTGCTTTTGGCAGAACGCGCGCGTGGATTTCTACCAAACGACGTGAAAAGCATGCCGATGCTGCTCTTTTTAACATCCGCACATGGATTTGTGCCAAAACGCGTTTTAAGCATGCGCATGCATCTTTTGGTAGACGCGGACGCAGTTTTCTGCAAAACCACACGATAGGCATGCAAATGGTGCTTTTGGCAGAACGCGCGCGTGGATTTCTACCAAACGACGTGAAAAGCATGCCGATGCTGCTCTTTTTAGCACCCGCACATGGATTTGTGCCAAAACGCGTTTTTAGCATGCACATGCATCTTTTGGTAGACGCGGACGCAGTTTTCTGCAAAACCACACGATATGCATGCAAATGGTGCTTTTGGCAGAACGCGTGTGGATTTCTACCAAACGACGTGAAAAGCATGCCGATGCTGCTCTTTTTAGCACCCGCACATGGATTTGTGCCAAAACGCGTTTTAAGCATGCGCATGCATCTTTTGGTAGACGCGGACGCAGTTTTCTGCAAAACCACACGATATGCATGCAAATGGTGCTTTTGGCAGAACGCGCGCGTGGATTTCTACCAAACGACGTGAAAAGCATGCCGATGCTGCTCTTTTTAACATCCGCACATGGATTTGTGCCAAAGCGCGTTTTAAGCATGCGCATGCATCTTTTGGTAGACGCGGACGCAGTTTTCTGCAAAACCACACGATAGGCATGCAAATGGTGCTTTTGGCAGAACGCGCGCATGGATTTCTACCAAACGACGTGAAAAGCATGCCGATGCTGCTCTTTTTAACATCCGAACATGGATTTGTGCCAAAGCGCGTTTTAAGCATGCGCATGCATCTTTTGGTAGACGCGGACGCAGTTTTCTGCAAAACCACACGATAGGCATGCAAATGGTGCTTTTGGCAGAACGCGCGCATGGATTTCTACCAAACGACGTGAAAAGCATGCCGATGCTGCTCTTTTTAACATCCGAACATGGATTTGTGCCAAAGCGCGTTTTTAGCATGCGCATGCATCTTTTGGTAGACGCGGACGCAGTTTTCTGCAAAACCACACGATATGCATGCAAATGGTGCTTTTTGCAGAACGCGCGTGTGGATTTCTACCAAACGACGTGAAAAGCATGCCGATGCTGCTCTTTTTAGCACCCGTACATGGATTTGTGCCAAAACGCGTTTTAAGCATGCGCATGCATCTTTTGGTAGACGCGGACGCAGTTTTCTGCAAAACCACACGATAGGCATGCAAATGGTGCTTTTTGCAGAACGCGCGTGTGGATTTCTACCAAACGACGTGAAAAGCATGCCGATGCTGCTCTTTTTAGCACCCGTACATGGATTTGTGCCAAAACGCGTTTTAAGCATGCGCATGCATCTTTTGGTAGACGCGGACGCAGTTTTCTGCAAAACCACACGATATGCATGCAAATGGTGCTTTTGGCAGAACGCGCGCGTGGATTTCTA
The DNA here is from genome assembly GCF_050947875.1 of Dermacentor variabilis. Taxonomy (NCBI): domain Eukaryota; kingdom Metazoa; phylum Arthropoda; class Arachnida; order Ixodida; family Ixodidae; genus Dermacentor; species Dermacentor variabilis. The sequence goes on from NW_027460829.1 coordinate 77,209, forward strand.
CCAAACGACGTGAAAAGCATGCCGATGCTGCTCTTTTTAACATCCGCACATGGATTTGTGCCAAAACGCGTTTTAAGCATGCGCATGCATCTTTTGGTAGACGCGGACGCAGTTTTCTGCAAAACCACACGATAGGCATGCAAATGGTGCTTTTGGCAGAACGCGCGCATGGATTTCTACCAAACGACGTGAAAAGCATGCCGATGCTGCTCTTTTTAGCACCCGCACATGGATTTGTGCCAAAACGCGTTTTTAGCATGCACATGCATCTTTTGGTAGACGCGGACGCAGTTTTCTGCAAAACCACACGATATGCATGCAAATGGTGCTTTTGGCAGAACGCGCGTGTGGATTTCTACCAAACGACGTGAAAAGCATGCCGATGCTGCTCTTTTTAACATCCGCACATGGATTTGTGCCAAAGCGCGTTTTAAGCATGCGCATGCATCTTTTGGTAGACGCGGACGCAGTTTTCTGCAAAACCACACGATAGGCATGCAAATGGTGCTTTTGGCAGAACGCGCGTGTGGATTTCTACCAAACGACGTGAAAAGCATGCCGATGCTGCTCTTTTTAGCACCCGCACATGGATTTGTGCCAAAACGCGTTTTTAGCATGCACATGCATCTTTTGGTAGACGCGGGCGCAGTTTTCTGCAAAACCACACGATATGCATGCAAATGGTGCTTTTGGCAGAACGCGCGTGTGGATTTCTACCAAACGACGTGAAAAGCATGCCGATGCTGCTCTTTTTAACATCCGCACATGGATTTGTGCCAAAACGCGTTTTTAGCATGCACATGCATCTTTTGGTAGACGCGGACGCAGTTTTCTGCAAAACCACACGATATGCATGCAAATGGTGCTTTTGGCAGAACGCGCGTGTGGATTTCTACCAAACGACGTGAAAAGCATGCCGATGCTGCTCTTTTTAACATCCGCACATGGATTTGTGCCAAAACGCGTTTTTAGCATGCACATGCATCTTTTGGTAGACGCGGACGCAGTTTTCTGCAAAACCACACGATATGCATGCAAATGGTGCTTTTGGCAGAACGCGCGTGTGGATTTCTACCAAACGACGTGAAAAGCATGCCGATGCTGCTCTTTTTAACATCCGCACATGGATTTGTGCCAAAACGCGTTTTTAGCATGCGCATGCATCTTTTGGTAGACGCGGACGCAGTTTTCTGCAAAACCACACGATATGCATGCAAATGGTGCTTTTGGCAGAACGCGCGCGTGGATTTCTACCAAACGACGTGAAAAGCATGCCGATGCTGCTCTTTTTAGCACCCGCACATGGATTTGTGCCAAAACGCGTTTTAAGCATGCGCATGCATCTTTTGGTAGACGCGGACGCAGTTTTCTGCAAAACCACACGATATGCATGCAAATGGTGCTTTTGGCAGAACGCGCGCGTGGATTTCTACCAAACGACGTGAAAAGCATGCCGATGCTGCTCTTTTTAACATCCGCACATGGATTTGTGCCAAAACGCGTTTTAAGCATGCGCATGCATCTTTTGGTAGACGCGGACGCAGTTTTCTGCAAAACCACACGATAGGCATGCAAATGGTGCTTTTGGCAGAACGCTCGCATGGATTTCTACCAAACGACGTGAAAAGCATGCCGATGCTGCTCTTTTTAGCACCCGCACATGGATTTGTGCCAAAACGCGTTTTAAGCATGCGCATGCATCTTTTGGTAGACGCGGACGCAGTTTTCTGCAAAACCACACGATAGGCATGCAAATGGTGCTTTTGGCAGAACGCGCGTGTGGATTTCTACCAAACGACGTGAAAAGCATGCCGATGCTGCTCTTTTTAGCACCCGCACATGGATTTGTGCCAAAGCGCGTTTTAAGCATGCGCATGCATCTTTTGGTAGACGCGGACGCAGTTTTCTGCAAAACCACACGATATGCATGCAAATGGTGCTTTTGGCAGAACGCGCGTGTGGATTTCTACCAAACGACGTGAAAAGCATGCCGATGCTGCTCTTTTTAGCACCCGCACATGGATTTGTGCCAAAACGCGTTTTAAGCATGCGCATGCATCTTTTGGTAGACGCGGACGCAGTTTTCTGCAAAACCACACGATAGGCATGCAAATGGTGCTTTTGGCAGAACGCGCGTGTGGATTTCTACCAAACGACGTGAAAAGCATGCCGATGCTGCTCTTTTTAGCACCCGCACATGGATTTGTGCCAAAGCGCGTTTTAAGCATGCGCATGCATCTTTTGGTAGACGCGGACGCAGTTTTCTGCAAAACCACACGATATGCATGCAAATGGTGCTTTTGGCAGAACGCGCGTGTGGATTTCTACCAAACGACGTGAAAAGCATGCCGATGCTGCTCTTTTTAGCACCCGCACATGGATTTGTGCCAAAACGCGTTTTAAGCATGCGCATGCATCTTTTGGTAGACGCGGACGCAGTTTTCTGCAAAACCACACGATATGCATGCAAATGGTGCTTTTGGCAGAACGCGCGCGTGGATTTCTACCAAACGACGTGAAAAGCATGCCGATGCTGCTCTTTTTAACATCCGCACATGGATTTGTGCCAAAGCGCGTTTTAAGCATGCGCATGCATCTTTTGGTAGACGCGGACGCAGTTTTCTGCAAAACCACACGATAGGCATGCAAATGGTGCTTTTGGCAGAACGCGCGTGTGGATTTCTACCAAACGACGTGAAAAGCATGCCGATGCTGCTCTTTTTAGCACCCGCACATGGATTTGTGCCAAAACGCGTTTTAAGCATGCGCATGCATCTTTTGGTAGACGCGGACGCAGTTTTCTGCAAAACCACACGATATGCATGCAAATGGTGCTTTTGGCAGAACGCGCGCGTGGATTTCTACCAAACGACGTGAAAAGCATGCCGATGCTGCTCTTTTTAACATCCGCACATGGATTTGTGCCAAAACGCGTTTTAAGCATGCGCATGCATCTTTTGGTAGACGCGGACGCAGTTTTCTGCAAAACCACACGATATGCATGCAAATGGTGCTTTTGGCAGAACGCGCGCGTGGATTTCTACCAAACGACGTGAAAAGCATGCCGATGCTGCTCTTTTTAACATCCGCACATGGATTTGTGCCAAAACGCGTTTTAAGCATGCGCATGCATCTTTTGGTAGACGCGGACGCAGTTTTCTGCAAAACCACACGATAGGCATGCAAATGGTGCTTTTGGCAGAACGCGCGCGTGGATTTCTACCAAACGACATGAAAAGCATGCCGATGCTGCTCTTTTTAGCACCCGCACATGGATTTGTGCCAAAACGCGTTTTTAGCATGCACATGCATCTTTTGGTAGACGCGGACGCAGTTTTCTGCAAAACCACACGATATGCATGCAAATGGTGCTTTTGGCAGAACGCGTGTGGATTTCTACCAAACGACGTGAAAAGCATGCCGATGCTGCTCTTTTTAGCACCCGCACATGGATTTGTGCCAAAACGCGTTTTAAGCATGCGCATGCATCTTTTGGTAGACGCGGACGCAGTTTTCTGCAAAACCACACGATATGCATGCAAATGGTGCTTTTGGCAGAACGCGCGTGTGGATTTCTACCAAACGACGTGAAAAGCATGCCGATGCTGCTCTTTTTAGCACCCGCACATGGATTTGTGCCAAAACGCGTTTTAAGCATGCGCATGCATCTTTTGGTAGACGCGGACGCAGTTTTCTGCAAAACCACACGATATGCATGCAAATGGTGCTTTTGGCAGAACGCGCGCGTGGATTTCTACCAAACGACGTGAAAAGCATGCCGATGCTGCTCTTTTTAACATCCGCACATGGATTTGTGCCAAAGCGCGTTTTAAGCATGCGCATGCATCTTTTGGTAGACGCGGACGCAGTTTTCTGCAAAACCACACGATAGGCATGCAAATGGTGCTTTTGGCAGAACGCGCGCATGGATTTCTACCAAACGACGTGAAAAGCATGCCGATGCTGCTCTTTTTAACATCCGAACATGGATTTGTGCCAAAGCGCGTTTTTAGCATGCGCATGCATCTTTTGGTAGACGCGGACGCAGTTTTCTGCAAAACCACACGATATGCATGCAAATGGTGCTTTTTGCAGAACGCGCGTGTGGATTTCTACCAAACGACGTGAAAAGCATGCCGATGCTGCTCTTTTTAGCACCCGTACATGGATTTGTGCCAAAACGCGTTTTAAGCATGCGCATGCATCTTTTGGTAGACGCGGACGCAGTTTTCTGCAAAACCACACGATAGGCATGCAAATGGTGCTTTTTGCAGAACGCGCGTGTGGATTTCTACCAAACGACGTGAAAAGCATGCCGATGCTGCTCTTTTTAGCACCCGTACATGGATTTGTGCCAAAACGCGTTTTAAGCATGCGCATGCATCTTTTGGTAGACGCGGACGCAGTTTTCTGCAAAACCACACGATATGCATGCAAATGGTGCTTTTGGCAGAACGCGCGCGTGGATTTCTACCAAACGACGTGAAAAGCATGCCGATGCTGCTCTTTTTAACATCCGCACATGGATTTGTGCCAAAACGCGTTTTAAGCATGCGCATGCATCTTTTGGTAGACGCGGACGCAGTTTTCTGCAAAACCACACGATAGGCATGCAAATGGTGCTTTTGGCAGAACGCGCGCATGGATTTCTACCAAACGACGTGAAAAGCATGCCGATGCTGCTCTTTTTAGCACCCGCACATGGATTTGTGCCAAAACGCGTTTTTAGCATGCACATGCATCTTTTGGTAGACGCGGACGCAGTTTTCTGCAAAACCACACGATATGCATGCAAATGGTGCTTTTGGCAGAACGCGCGTGTGGATTTCTACCAAACGACGTGAAAAGCATGCCGATGCTGCTCTTTTTAACATCCGCACATGGATTTGTGCCAAAGCGCGTTTTAAGCATGCGCATGCATCTTTTGGTAGACGCGGACGCAGTTTTCTGCAAAACCACACGATAGGCATGCAAATGGTGCTTTTGGCAGAACGCGCGTGTGGATTTCTACCAAACGACGTGAAAAGCATGCCGATGCTGCTCTTTTTAGCACCCGCACATGGATTTGTGCCAAAACGCGTTTTTAGCATGCACATGCATCTTTTGGTAGACGCGGACGCAGTTTTCTGCAAAACCACACGATATGCATGCAAATGGTGCTTTTGGCAGAACGCGCGTGTGGATTTCTACCAAACGACGTGAAAAGCATGCCGATGCTGCTCTTTTTAACATCCGCACATGGATTTGTGCCAAAACGCGTTTTTAGCATGCACATGCATCTTTTGGTAGACGCGGACGCAGTTTTCTGCAAAACCACACGATATGCATGCAAATGGTGCTTTTGGCAGAACGCGCGTGTGGATTTCTACCAAACGACGTGAAAAGCATGCCGATGCTGCTCTTTTTAACATCCGCACATGGATTTGTGCCAAAACGCGTTTTTAGCATGCACATGCATCTTTTGGTAGACGCGGACGCAGTTTTCTGCAAAACCACACGATATGCATGCAAATGGTGCTTTTGGCAGAACGCGCGTGTGGATTTCTACCAAACGACGTGAAAAGCATGCCGATGCTGCTCTTTTTAACATCCGCACATGGATTTGTGCCAAAACGCGTTTTTAGCATGCGCATGCATCTTTTGGTAGACGCGGACGCAGTTTTCTGCAAAACCACACGATATGCATGCAAATGGTGCTTTTGGCAGAACGCGCGCGTGGATTTCTACCAAACGACGTGAAAAGCATGCCGATGCTGCTCTTTTTAGCACCCGCACATGGATTTGTGCCAAAACGCGTTTTAAGCATGCGCATGCATCTTTTGGTAGACGCGGACGCAGTTTTCTGCAAAACCACACGATATGCATGCAAATGGTGCTTTTGGCAGAACGCGCGCGTGGATTTCTACCAAACGACGTGAAAAGCATGCCGATGCTGCTCTTTTTAACATCCGCACATGGATTTGTGCCAAAACGCGTTTTAAGCATGCGCATGCATCTTTTGGTAGACGCGGACGCAGTTTTCTGCAAAACCACACGATAGGCATGCAAATGGTGCTTTTGGCAGAACGCGCGCATGGATTTCTACCAAACGACGTGAAAAGCATGCCGATGCTGCTCTTTTTAGCACCCGCACATGGATGTGTGCCAAAACGCGTTTTAAGCATGCGCATGCATCTTTTGGTAGACGCGGACGCAGTTTTCTGCAAAACCACACGATAGGCATGCAAATGGTGCTTTTGGCAGAACGCGCGTGTGGATTTCTACCAAACGACGTGAAAAGCATGCCGATGCTGCTCTTTTTAGCACCCGCACATGGATTTGTGCCAAAGCGCGTTTTAAGCATGCGCATGCATCTTTTGGTAGACGCGGACGCAGTTTTCTGCAAAACCACACGATATGCATGCAAATGGTGCTTTTGGCAGAACGCGCGTGTGGATTTCTACAAACGACGTGAAAAGCATGCCGATGCTGCTCTTTTTAGCACCCGCACATGGATTTGTGCCAAAACGCGTTTTAAGCATGCGCATGCATCTTTTGGTAGACGCGGACGCAGTTTTCTGCAAAACCACACGATAGGCATGCAAATGGTGCTTTTGGCAGAACGCGCGTGTGGATTTCTACCAAACGACGTGAAAAGCATGCCGATGCTGCTCTTTTTAGCACCCGCACATGGATTTGTGCCAAAGCGCGTTTTAAGCATGCGCATGCATCTTTTGGTAGACGCGGACGCAGTTTTCTGCAAAACCACACGATATGCATGCAAATGGTGCTTTTGGCAGAACGCGCGTGTGGATTTCTACCAAACGACGTGAAAAGAATGCCGATGCTGCTCTTTTTAGCACCCGCACATGGATTTGTGCCAAAACGCGTTTTAAGCATGCGCATGCATCTTTTGGTAGACGCGGACGCAGTTTTCTGCAAAACCACACGATATGCATGCAAATGGTGCTTTTGGCAGAACGCGCGCGTGGATTTCTACCAAACGACGTGAAAAGCATGCCGATGCTGCTCTTTTTAACATCCGCACATGGATTTGTGCCAAAGCGCGTTTTAAGCATGCGCATGCATCTTTTGGTAGACGCGGACGCAGTTTTCTGCAAAACCACACGATAGGCATGCAAATGGTGCTTTTGGCAGAACGCGCGTGTGGATTTCTACCAAACGACGTGAAAAGCATGCCGATGCTGCTCTTTTAGCACCCGCACATGGATTTGTGCCAAAACGCGTTTTAAGCATGCGCATGCATCTTTTGGTAGACGCGGACGCAGTTTTCTGCAAAACCACACGATATGCATGCAAATGGTGCTTTTGGCAGAACGCGCGCGTGGATTTCTACCAAACGACGTGAAAAGCATGCCGATGCTGCTCTTTTTAACATCCGCACATGGATTTGTGCCAAAACGCGTTTTAAGCATGCGCATGCATCTTTTGGTAGACGCGGACGCAGTTTTCTGCAAAACCACACGATAGGCATGCAAATGGTGCTTTTGGCAGAACGCGCGCGTGGATTTCTACCAAACGACGTGAAAAGCATGCCGATGCTGCTCTTTTTAGCACCCGCACATGGATTTGTGCCAAAACGCGTTTTTAGCATGCACATGCATCTTTTGGTAGACGCGGACGCAGTTTTCTGCAAAACCACACGATATGCATGAAAATGGTGCTTTTGGCAGAACGCGCGTGTGGATTTCTACCAAACGACGTGAAAAGCATGCCGATGCTGCTCTTTTTAACATCCGCACATGGATTTGTGCCAAAACGCGTTTTTAGCATGCACATGCATCTTTTGGTAGACGCGGACGCAGTTTTCTGCAAAACCACACGATATGCATGCAAATGGTGCTTTTGGCAGAACGCGCGTGTGGATTTCTACCAAACGACGTGAAAAGCATGCCGATGCTGCTCTTTTTAACATCCGCACATGGATTTGTGCCAAAGCGCGTTTTAAGCATGCGCATGCATCTTTTGGTAGACGCGGACGCAGTTTTCTGCAAAACCACACGATAGGCATGCAAATGGTGCTTTTGGCAGAACGCGCGTGTGGATTTCTACCAAACGACGTGAAAAGCATGCCGATGCTGCTCTTTTTAGCACCCGCACATGGATTTGTGCCAAAACGCGTTTTTAGCATGCACATGCATCTTTTGGTAGACGCGGACGCAGTTTTCTGCAAAACCACACGATATGCATGCAAATGGTGCTTTTGGCAGAACGCGCGTGTGGATTTCTACCAAACGACGTGAAAAGCATGCCGATGCTGCTCTTTTTAACATCCGCACATGGATTTGTGCCAAAACGCGTTTTTAGCATGCACATGCATCTTTTGGTAGACGCGGACGCAGTTTTCTGCAAAACCACACGATATGCATGCAAATGGTGCTTTTGGCAGAACGCGCGTGTGGATTTCTACCAAACGACGTGAAAAGCATGCCGATGCTGCTCTTTTTAACATCCGCACATGGATTTGTGCCAAAGCGCGTTTTAAGCATGCGCATGCATCTTTTGGTAGACGCGGACGCAGTTTTCTGCAAAACCACACGATAGGCATGCAAATGGTGCTTTTGGCAGAACGCGCGTGTGGATTTCTACCAAACGACGTGAAAAGCATGCCGATGCTGCTCTTTTTAGCACCCGCACATGGATTTGTGCCAAAACGCGTTTTAAGCATGCGCATGCATCTTTTGGTAGACGCGGACGCAGTTTTCTGCAAAACCACACGATATGCATGCAAATGGTGCTTTTGGCAGAACGCGCGCGTGGATTTCTACCAAACGACGTGAAAAGCATGCCGATGCTGCTCTTTTTAACATCCGCACATGGATTTGTGCCAAAGCGCGTTTTAAGCATGCGCATGCATCTTTTGGTAGACGCGGACGCAGTTTTCTGCAAAACCACACGATAGGCATGCAAATGGTGCTTTTTGCAGAACGCGCGTGTGGATTTCTACCAAACGACGTGAAAAGCATGCCGATGCTGCTCTTTTTAGCACCCGCACATGGATTTGTGCCAAAACGCGTTTTAAGCATGCGCATGCATCTTTTGGTAGACGCGGACGCAGTTTTCTGCAAAACCACACGATATGCATGCAAATGGTGCTTTTGGCAGAACGCGCGCGTGGATTTCTACCAAACGACGTGAAAAGCATGCCGATGCTGCTCTTTTTAACATCCGCACATGGATTTGTGCCAAAACGCGTTTTAAGCATGCGCATGCATCTTTTGGTAGACGCGGACGCAGTTTTCTGCAAAACCACACGATAGGCATGCAAATGGTGCTTTTGGCAGAACGCGCGCATGGATTTCTACCAAACGACGTGAAAAGCATGCCGATGCTGCTCTTTTTAGCACCCGCACATGGATTTGTGCCAAAACGCGTTTTTAGCATGCACATGCATCTTTTGGTAGACGCGGACGCAGTTTTCTGCAAAACCACACGATATGCATGCAAATGGTGCTTTTGGCAGAACGCGCGTGTGGATTTCTACCAAACGACGTGAAAAGCATGCCGATGCTGCTCTTTTTAGCACCCGCACATGGATTTGTGCCAAAACGCGTTTTAAGCATGCGCATGCATGTTTTGGTAGACGCGGACGCAGTTTTCTGCAAAACCACACGATAGGCATGCAAATGGTGCTTTTGGCAGAACGCGCGTGTGGATTTCTACCAAACGACGTGAAAAGCATGCCGATGCTGCTCTTTTTAGCACCCGCACATGGATTTGTGCCAAAGCGCGTTTTAAGCATGCGCATGCATCTTTTGGTAGACGCGGACGCAGTTTTCTGCAAAACCACACGATATGCATGCAAATGGTGCTTTTGGCAGAACGCGCGTGTGGATTTCTACCAAACGACGTGAAAAGCATGCCGATGCTGCTCTTTTTAGCACCCGCACATGGATTTGTGCCAAAGCGCGTTTTAAGCATGCGCATGCATCTTTTGGTAGACGCGGACGCAGTTTTCTGCAAAACCACACGATAGGCATGCAAATGGTGCTTTTGGCAGAACGCGCGTGTGGATTTCTACCAAACGACGTGAAAAGCATGCCGATGCTGCTCTTTTTAGCACCCGCACATGGATTTGTGCCAAAACGCGTTTTAAGCATGCGCATGCATCTTTTGGTAGACGCGGACGCAGTTTTCTGCAAAACCACACGATATGCATGCAAATGGTGCTTTTGGCAGAACGCGCGCGTGGATTTCTACCAAACGACGTGAAAAGCATGCCGATGCTGCTCTTTTTAACATCCGCACATGGATTTGTGCCAAAACGCGTTTTTAGCATGCACATGCATCTTTTGGTAGACGCGGACGCAGTTTTCTGCAAAACCACACGATATGCATGCAAATGGTGCTTTTGGCAGAACGCGCGCGTGGATTTCTACCAAACGACGTGAAAAGCATGCCGATGCTGCTCTTTTTAACATCCGCACATGGATTTGTGCCAAAACGCGTTTTAAGCATGCGCATGCATCTTTTGGTAGACGCAGTTTTCTGCAAAACCACACGATAGGCATGCAAATGGTGCTTTTGGCAGAACGCGCGTGTGGATTTCTACCAAACGACGTGAAAAGCATGCCGATGCTGCTCTTTTTAGCACCCGCACATGGATTTGTGCCAAAACGCGTTTTAAGCATGCGCATGCATCTTTTGGTAGACGCGGACTCAGTTTTCTGCAAAACCACACGATAGGCATGCAAATGGTGCTTTTGGCAGAACGCGCGCGTGGATTTCTACCAAACGACGTGAAAAGCATGCCGATGCTGCTCTTTTTAGCACCCGCACATGGATTTGTGCCAAAGTGCGTTTTAAGCATGCGCATGCATCTTTTGGTAGACGCGGACGCAGTTTTCTGCAAAACCACACGATATGCATGCAAATGGTGCTTTTGGCAGAACGCGCGTGTGCATTTCTACCAAACGACGTGAAAAGCATGCCGATGCTGCTCTTTTTAGCACCCGCACATGGATTTGTGCCAAAACGCGTTTTAAGCATGAGCATGCATCTTTTGGTAGACGCGGACGCAGTTTTCTGCAAAACCACACGATATGCATGCAAATGGTGCTTTTGGCAGAACGCGCGCGTGGATTTCTACCAAACGACGTGAAAAGCATGCCGATGCTGCTCTTTTTAACATCCGCACATGGATTTGTGCCAAAGCGCGTTTTAAGCATGCGCATGCATCTTTTGGTAGACGCGGACGCAGTTTTCTGCAAAACCACACGATATGCATGCAAATGGTGCTTTTGGCAGAACGCGCGCGTGGATTTCTACCAAACGACGTGAAAAGCATGCCGATGCTGCTCTTTTTAGCACCCGCACATGGATTTGTGCCAAAACGCGTTTTAAGCATGCGCATGCATCTTTTGGTAGACGCGGACGCAGTTTTCTGCAAAACCACACGATAGGCATGCAAATGGTGCTTTTGGCAGAACGCGCGTGTGGATTTCTACCAAACGACGTGAAAAGCATGCCGATGCTGCTCTTTTTAACATCCGCACATGGATTTGTGCCAAAGCGCGTTTTAAGCATGTGCATGCATCTTTTGGTAGACGCGGACGCAGTTTTCTGCAAAACCACACGATAGGAATGCAAATGGTGCTTTTGGCAGAACGCGCGTGTGGATTTCTACCAAACGACGTGAAAAGCATGCCGATGCTGCTCTTTTTAGCACCCGCACATGGATTTGTGCCAAAACGCGTTTTTAGCATGCACATGCATCTTTTGGTAGACGCGGACGCAGTTTTCTGCAAAACCACACGATATGCATGCAAATGGTGCTTTTGGCAGAACGCGCGTGTGGATTTCTACCAAACGACGTGAAAAGCATGCCGATGCTGCTCTTTTTAGCACCCGCACATGGATTTGTGCCAAAGCGCGTTTTAAGCATGCGCATGCATCTTTTGGTAGACGCGGACGCAGTTTTCTGCAAAACCACACGATAGGCATGCAAATGGTGCTTTTGGCAGAACGCGCGTGTGGATTTCTACCAAACGACGTGAAAAGCATGCCGATGCTGCTCTTTTTAGCACCCGCACATGGATTTGTGCCAAAACGCGTTTTAAGCATGCGCATGCATCTTTTGGTAGACGCGGACGCAGTTTTCTGCAAAACCACACGATATGCATGCAAATGGTGCTTTTGGCAGAACGCGCGCGTGGATTTCTACCAAACGACGTGAAAAGCATGCCGATGCTGCTCTTTTTAACATCCGCACATGGATTTGTGCCAAAACGCGTTTTTAGCATGCACATGCATCTTTTGGTAGACGCGGACGCAGTTTTCTGCAAAACCACACGATATGCATGCAAATGGTGCTTTTGGCAGAACGCGCGTGTGGATTTCTACCAAACGACGTGAAAAGCATGCCGATGCTGCTCTTTTTAACATCCGCACATGGATTTGTGCCAAAACGCGTTTTTAGCATGCACATGCATCTTTTGGTAGACGCGGACGCAGTTTTCTGCAAAACCACACGATATGCATGCAAATGGTGCTTTTGGCAGAACGCGCGTGTGGATTTCTACCAAACGACGTGAAAAGCATGCCGATGCTGCTCTTTTTAACATCCGCACATGGATTTGTGCCAAAACGCGTTTTTAGCATGCACATGCATCTTTTGGTAGACGCGGACGCAGTTTTCTGCAAAACCACACGATATGCATGCAAATGGTGCTTTTGGCAGAACGCGCGTGTGGATTTCTACCAAACGACGTGAAAAGCATGCCGATGCTGCTCTTTTTAACATCCGCACATGGATTTGTGCCAAAACGCGTTTTTAGCATGCGCATGCATCTTTTGGTAGACGCGGACGCAGTTTTCTGCAAAACCACACGATATGCATGCAAATGGTGCTTTTGGCAGAACGCGCGTGTGGATTTCTACCAAACGACGTGAAAAGCATGCCGATGCTGCTCTTTTTAACATCCGCACATGGATTTGTGCCAAAGCGCGTTTTAAGCATGCGCATGCATCTTTTGGTAGACGCGGACGCAGTTTTCTGCAAAACCACACGATAGGCATGCAAATGGTGCTTTTGGCAGAACGCGCGTGTGGATTTCTACCAAACGACGTGAAAAGCATGCCGATGCTGCTCTTTTTAGCACCCGCACATGGATTTGTGCCAAAACGCGTTTTAAGCATGCGCATGCATCTTTTGGTAGACGCGGACGCAGTTTTCTGCAAAACCACACGATATGCATGCAAATGGTGCTTTTGGCAGAACGCGCGCGTGGATTTCTACCAAACGACGTGAAAAGCATGCCGATGCTGCTCTTTTTAACATCCGAACATGGATTTGTGCCAAAGCGCGTTTTAAGCATGCGCATGCATCTTTTGGTAGACGCGGACGCAGTTTTCTGCAAAACCACACGATAGGCATGCAAATGGTGCTTTTTGCAGAACGCGCGTGTGGATTTCTACCAAACGACGTGAAAAGCATGCCGATGCTGCTCTTTTTAGCACCCGCACATGGATTTGTGCCAAAACGCGTTTTAAGCATGCGCATGCATCTTTTGGTAGACGCGGACGCAGTTTTCTGCAAAACCACACGATATGCATGCAAATGGTGCTTTTGGCAGAACGCGCGCGTGGATTTCTACCAAACGACGTGAAAAGCATGCCGATGCTGCTCTTTTTAACATCCGCACATGGATTTGTGCCAAAACGCGTTTTAAGCATGCGCATGCATCTTTTGGTAGACGCGGACGCAGTTTTCTGCAAAACCACACGATAGGCATGCAAATGGTGCTTTTGGCAGAACGCGCGCATGGATTTCTACCAAACGACGTGAAAAGCATGCCGATGCTGCTCTTTTTAGCACCCGCACATGGATTTGTGCCAAAACGCGTTTTTAGCATGCACATGCATCTTTTGGTAGACGCGGACGCAGTTTTCTGCAAAACCACACGATATGCATGCAAATGGTGCTTTTGGCAGAACGCGCGTGTGGATTTCTACCAAACGACGTGAAAAGCATGCCGATGCTGCTCTTTTTAGCACCCGCACATGGATTTGTGCCAAAACGCGTTTTAAGCATGCGCATGCATCTTTTGGTAGACGCGGACGCAGTTTTCTGCAAAACCACACGATAGGCATGCAAATGGTGCTTTTGGCAGAACGCGCGTGTGGATTTCTACCAAACGACGTGAAAAGCATGCCGATGCTGCTCTTTTTAGCACCCGCACATGGATTTGTGCCAAAACGCGTTTTAAGCATGCGCATGCATCTTTTGGTAGACGCGGACGCAGTTTTCTGCAAAACCACACGATATGCATGCAAATGGTGCTTTTGGCAGAACGCGCGCGTGGATTTCTACCAAACGACGTGAAAAGCATGCCGATGCTGCTCTTTTTAACATCCGCACATGGATTTGTGCCAAAGCGCGTTTTAAGCATGCGCATGCATCTTTTGGTAGACGCGGACGCAGTTTTCTGCAAAACCACACGATAGGCATGCAAATGGTGCTTTTTGCAGAACGCGCGTGTGGATTTCTACCAAACGACGTGAAAAGCATGCCGATGCTGCTCTTTTTAGCACCCGCACATGGATTTGTGCCAAAACGCGTTTTAAGCATGCGCATGCATCTTTTGGTAGACGCGGACGCAGTTTTCTGCAAAACCACACGATATGCATGCAAATGGTGCTTTTGGCAGAACGCGCGCGTGGATTTCTACCAAACGACGTGAAAAGCATGCCGATGCTGCTCTTTTTAACATCCGCACATGGATTTGTGCCAAAGCGCGTTTTAAGCATGCGCATGCATCTTTTGGTAGACGCGGACGCAGTTTTCTGCAAAACCACACGATAGGCATGCAAATGGTGCTTTTGGCAGAACGCGCGTGTGGATTTCTACCAAACGACGTGAAAAGCATGCCGATGCTGCTCTTTTTAGCACCCGCACATGGATTTGTGCCAAAACGCGTTTTAAGCATGCGCATGCATCTTTTGGTAGACGCGGACGCAGTTTTCTGCAAAACCACACGATATGCATGCAAATGGTGCTTTTGGCAGAACGCGCGCGTGGATTTCTACCAAACGACGTGAAAAGCATGCCGATGCTGCTCTTTTTAACATCCGCACATGGATTTGTGCCAAAACGCGTTTTAAGCATGCGCATGCATCTTTTGGTAGACGCGGACGCAGTTTTCTGCAAAACCACACGATAGGCATGCAAATGGTGCTTTTGGCAGAACGCGCGCGTGGATTTCTACCAAACGACGTGAAAAGCATGCCGATGCTGCTCTTTTTAGCACCCGCACATGGATTTGTGCCAAAACGCGTTTTTAGCATGCACATGCATCTTTTGGTAGACGCGGACGCAGTTTTCTGCAAAACCACACGATATGCATGCAAATGGTGCTTTTGGCAGAACGCGTGTGGATTTCTACCAAACGACGTGAAAAGCATGCCGATGCTGCTCTTTTTAGCACCCGCACATGGATTTGTGCCAAAACGCGTTTTAAGCATGCGCATGCATCTTTTGGTAGACGCGGACGCAGTTTTCTGCAAAACCACACGATATGCATGCAAATGGTGCTTTTGGCAGAACGCGCGTGTGGATTTCTACCAAACGACGTGAAAAGCATGCCGATGCTGCTCTTTTTAGCACCCGCACATGGATTTGTGCCAAAACGCGTTTTAAGCATGCGCATGCATCTTTTGGTAGACGCGGACGCAGTTTTCTGCAAAACCACACGATATGCATGCAAATGGTGCTTTTGGCAGAACGCGCGCGTGGATTTCTACCAAACGACGTGAAAAGCATGCCGATGCTGCTCTTTTTAACATCCGCACATGGATTTGTGCCAAAGCGCGTTTTAAGCATGCGCATGCATCTTTTGGTAGACGCGGACGCAGTTTTCTGCAAAACCACACGATAGGCATGCAAATGGTGCTTTTGGCAGAACGCGCGCATGGATTTCTACCAAACGACGTGAAAAGCATGCCGATGCTGCTCTTTTTAACATCCGAACATGGATTTGTGCCAAAGCGCGTTTTTAGCATGCGCATGCATCTTTTGGTAGACGCGGACGCAGTTTTCTGCAATACCACACGATATGCATGCAAATGGTGCTTTTTGCAGAACGCGCGTGTGGATTTCTACCAAACGACGTGAAAAGCATGCCGATGCTGCTCTTTTTAGCACCCGTACATGGATTTGTGCCAAAACGCGTTTTAAGCATGCGCATGCATCTTTTGGTAGACGCGGACGCAGTTTTCTGCAAAACCACACGATAGGCATGCAAATGGTGCTTTTTGCAGAACGCGCGTGTGGATTTCTACCAAACGACGTGAAAAGCATGCCGATGCTGCTCTTTTTAGCACCCGTACATGGATTTGTGCCAAAACGCGTTTTAAGCATGCGCATGCATCTTTTGGTAGACGCGGACGCAGTTTTCTGCAAAACCACACGATATGCATGCAAATGGTGCTTTTGGCAGAACGCGCGCGTGGATTTCTACCAAACGACGTGAAAAGCATGCCGATGCTGCTCTTTTTAACATCCGCACATGGATTTGTGCCAAAACGCGTTTTAAGCATGCGCATGCATCTTTTGGTAGACGCGGACGCAGTTTTCTGCAAAACCACACGATAGGCATGCAAATGGTGCTTTTGGCAGAACGCGCGCATGGATTTCTACCAAACGACGTGAAAAGCATGCCGATGCTGCTCTTTTTAGCACCCGCACATGGATTTGTGCCAAAACGCGTTTTTAGCATGCACATGCATCTTTTGGTAGACGCGGACGCAGTTTTCTGCAAAACCACACGATATGCATGCAAATGGTGCTTTTGGCAGAACGCGCGTGTGGATTTCTACCAAACGACGTGAAAAGCATGCCGATGCTGCTCTTTTTAACATCCGCACATGGATTTGTGCCAAAGCGCGTTTTAAGCATGCGCATGCATCTTTTGGTAGACGCGGACGCAGTTTTCTGCAAAACCACACGATAGGCATGCAAATGGTGCTTTTGGCAGAACGCGCGTGTGGATTTCTACCAAACGACGTGAAAAGCATGCCGATGCTGCTCTTTTTAGCACCCGCACATGGATTTGTGCCAAAACGCGTTTTTAGCATGCACATGCATCTTTTGGTAGACGCGGACGCAGTTTTCTGCAAAACCACACGATATGCATGCAAATGGTGCTTTTGGCAGAACGCGCGTGTGGATTTCTACCAAACGACGTGAAAAGCATGCCGATGCTGCTCTTTTTAACATCCGCACATGGATTTGTGCCAAAACGCGTTTTTAGCATGCACATGCATCTTTTGGTAGACGCGGACGCAGTTTTCTGCAAAACCACACGATATGCATGCAAATGGTGCTTTTGGCAGAACGCGCGTGTGGATTTCTACCAAACGACGTGAAAAGCATGCCGATGCTGCTCTTTTTAACATCCGCACATGGATTTGTGCCAAAACGCGTTTTTAGCATGCGCATGCATCTTTTGGTAGACGCGGACGCAGTTTTCTGCAAAACCACACGATATGCATGCAAATGGTGCTTTTGGCAGAACGCGCGTGTGGATTTCTACCAAACGACGTGAAAAGCATGCCGATGCTGCTCTTTTTAACATCCGCACATGGATTTGTGCCAAAGCGCGTTTTAAGCATGCGCATGCATCTTTTGGTAGACGCGGACGCAGTTTTCTGCAAAACCACACGATAGGCATGCAAATGGTGCTTTTGGCAGAACGCGCGTGTGGATTTCTACCAAACGACGTGAAAAGCATGCCGATGCTGCTCTTTTTAGCACCCGCACATGGATTTGTGCCAAAACGCGTTTTAAGCATGCGCATGCATCTTTTGGTAGACGCGGACGCAGTTTTCTGCAAAACCACACGATATGCATGCAAATGGTGCTTTTGGCAGTACGCGCGTGTGGATTTCTACCAAACGACGTGAAAAGCATGCCGATGCTGCTCTTTTTAACATCCGAACATGGATTTGTGCCAAAGCGCGTTTTTAGCATGCGCATGCATCTTTTGGTAGACGCGGACGCAGTTTTCTGCAAAACCACACGATATGCATGCAAATGGTGCTTTTTGCAGAACGCGCGTGTGGATTTCTACCAAACGACGTGAAAAGCATGCCGATGCTGCTCTTTTTAGCACCCGTACATGGATTTGTGCCAAAACGCGTTTTAAGCATGCGCATGCATCTTTTGGTAGACGCGGACGCAGTTTTCTGCAAAACCACACGATAGGCATGCAAATGGTGCTTTTTGCAGAACGCGCGTGTGGATTTCTACCAAACGACGTGAAAAGCATGCCGATGCTGCTCTTTTTAGCACCCGTACATGGATTTGTGCCAAAACGCGTTTTAAGCATGCGCATGCATCTTTTGGTAGACGCGGACGCAGTTTTCTGCAAAACCACACGATATGCATGCAAATGGTGCTTTTGGCAGAACGCGCGCGTGGATTTCTACCAAACGACGTGAAAAGCATGCCGATGCTGCTCTTTTTAACATCCGCACATGGATTTGTGCCAAAACGCGTTTTAAGCATGCGCATGCATCTTTTGGTAGACGCGGACGCAGTTTTCTGCAAAACCACACGATAGGCATGCAAATGGTGCTTTTGGCAGAACGCGCGCATGGATTTCTACCAAACGACGTGAAAAGCATGCCGATGCTGCTCTTTTTAGCACCCGCACATGGATTTGTGCCAAAACGCGTTTTTAGCATGCACATGCATCTTTTGGTAGACGCGGACGCAGTTTTCTGCAAAACCACACGATATGCATGCAAATGGTGCTTTTGGCAGAACGCGCGTGTGGATTTCTACCAAACGACGTGAAAAGCATGCCGATGCTGCTCTTTTTAACATCCGCACATGGATTTGTGCCAAAGCGCGTTTTAAGCATGCGCATGCATCTTTTGGTAGACGCGGACGCAGTTTTCTGCAAAACCACACGATAGGCATGCAAATGGTGCTTTTGGCAGAACGCGCGTGTGGATTTCTACCAAACGACGTGAAAAGCATGCCGATGCTGCTCTTTTTAGCACCCGCACATGGATTTGTGCCAAAACGCGTTTTTAGCATGCACATGCATCTTTTGGTAGACGCGGACGCAGTTTTCTGCAAAACCACACGATATGCATGCAAATGGTGCTTTTGGCAGAACGCGCGTGTGGATTTCTACCAAACGACGTGAAAAGCATGCCGATGCTGCTCTTTTTAACATCCGCACATGGATTTGTGCCAAAACGCGTTTTTAGCATGCACATGCATCTTTTGGTAGACGCGGACGCAGTTTTCTGCAAACCCCACGATATGCATGCAAATGGTGCTTTTGGCAGAACGCGCGTGTGGATTTCTACCAAACGACGTGAAAAGCATGCCGATGCTGCTCTTTTTAACATCCGCACATGGATTTGTGCCAAAACGCGTTTTTAGCATGCGCATGCATCTTTTGGTAGACGCGGACGCAGTTTTCTGCAAAACCACACGATATGCATGCAAATGGTGCTTTTGGCAGAACGCGCGTGTGGATTTCTACCAAACGACGTGAAAAGCATGCCGATGCTGCTCTTTTTAACATCCGCACATGGATTTGTGCCAAAGCGCGTTTTAAGCATGCGCATGCATCTTTTGGTAGACGCGGACGCAGTTTTCTGCAAAACCACACGATAGGCATGCAAATGGTGCTTTTGGCAGAACGCGCGTGTGGATTTCTACCAAACGACGTGAAAAGCATGCCGATGCTGCTCTTTTTAGCACCCGCACATGGATTTGTGCCAAAACGCGTTTTAAGCATGCGCATGCATCTTTTGGTAGACGCGGACGCAGTTTTCTGCAAAACCACACGATATGCATGCAAATGGTGCTTTTGGCAGAACGCGCGCGTGGATTTCTACCAAACGACGTGAAAAGCATGCCGATGCTGCTCTTTTTAACATCCGAACATGGATTTGTGCCAAAGCGCGTTTTAAGCATGCGCATGCATCTTTTGGTAGAGCGGACGCAGTTTTCTGCAAAACCACACGATAGGCATGCAAATGGTGCTTTTTGCAGAACGCGCGTGTGGATTTCTACCAAACGACGTGAAAAGCATGCCGATGCTGCTCTTTTTAGCACCCGCACATGGATTTGTGCCAAAACGCGTTTTAAGCATGCGCATGCATCTTTTGGTAGACGCGGACGCAGTTTTCTGCAAAACCACACGATATGCATGCAAATGGTGCTTTTGGCAGAACGCGCGCGTGGATTTCTACCAAACGACGTGAAAAGCATGCCGATGCTGCTCTTTTTAACATCCGCACATGGATTTGTGCCAAAACGCGTTTTAAGCATGCGCATGCATCTTTTGGTAGACGCGGACGCAGTTTTCTGCAAAACCACACGATAGGCATGCAAATGGTGCTTTTGGCAGAACGCGCGCATGGATTTCTACCAAACGACGTGAAAAGCATGCCGATGCTGCTCTTTTTAGCACCCGCACATGGATTTGTGCCAAAACGCGTTTTTAGCATGCACATGCATCTTTTGGTAGACGCGGACGCAGTTTTCTGCAAAACCACACGATATGCATGCAAATGGTGCTTTTGGCAGAACGCGCGTGTGGATTTCTACCAAACGACGTGAAAAGCATGCCGATGCTGCTCTTTTTAGCACCCGCACATGGATTTGTGCCAAAACGCGTTTTAAGCATGCGCATGCATCTTTTGGTAGACGCGGACGCAGTTTTCTGCAAAACCACACGATAGGCATGCAAATGGTGCTTTTGGCAGAACGCGCGTGTGGATTTCTACCAAACGACGTGAAAAGCATGCCGATGCTGCTCTTTTTAGCACCCGCACATGGATTTGTGCCAAAACGCGTTTTAAGCATGCGCATGCATCTTTTGGTAGACGCGGACGCAGTTTTCTGCAAAACCACACGATATGCATGCAAATGGTGCTTTTGGCAGAACGCGCGCGTGGATTTCTACCAAACGACGTGAAAAGCATGCCGATGCTGCTCTTTTTAACATCCGCACATGGATTTGTGCCAAAACGCGTTTTAAGCATGCGCATGCATCTTTTGGTAGACGCGGACGCAGTTTTCTGCAAAACCACACGATAGGCATGCAAATGGTGCTTTTGGCAGAACGCGCGCGTGGATTTCTACCAAACGACGTGAAAAGCATGCCGATGCTGCTCTTTTTAGCACCCGCACATGCATTTGTGCCAAAACGCGTTTTTAGCATGCACATGCATCTTTTGGTAGACGCGGACGCAGTTTTCTGCAAAACCACACGATATGCATGAAAATGGTGCTTTTGGCAGAACGCGCGTGTGGATTTCTACCAAACGACGTGAAAAGCATGCCGATGCTGCTCTTTTTAACATCCGCACATGGATTTGTGCCAAAACGCGTTTTTAGCATGCACATGCATCTTTTGGTAGACGCGGACGCAGTTTTCTGCAAAACCACACGATATGCATGCAAATGGTGCTTTTGGCAGAACGCGCGTGTGGATTTCTACCAAACGACGTGAAAAGCATGCCGATGCTGCTCTTTTTAACATCCGCACATGGATTTGTGCCAAAGCGCGTTTTAAGCATGCGCATGCATCTTTTGGTAGACGCGGACGCAGTTTTCTGCAAAACCACACGATAGGCATGCAAATGGTGCTTTTGGCAGAACGCGCGTGTGGATTTCTACCAAACGACGTGAAAAGCATGCCGATGCTGCTCTTTTTAGCACCCGCACATGGATTTGTGCCAAAACGCGTTTTTAGCATGCACATGCATCTTTTGGTAGACGCGGACGCAGTTTTCTGCAAAACCACACGATATGCATGCAAATGGTGCTTTTGGCAGAACGCGCGTGTGGATTTCTACCAAACGACGTGAAAAGCATGCCGATGCTGCTCTTTTTAACATCCGCACATGGATTTGTGCCAAAACGCGTTTTTAGCATGCACATGCATCTTTTGGTAGACGCGGACGCAGTTTTCTGCAAAACCACACGATATGCATGCAAATGGTGCTTTTGGCAGAACGCGCGTGTGGATTTCTACCAAACGACGTGAAAAGCATGCCGATGCTGGTCTTTTTAACATCCGCACATGGATTTGTGCCAAAGCGCGTTTTAAGCATGCGCATGCATCTTTTGGTAGACGCGGACGCAGTTTTCTGCAAAACCACACGATAGGCATGCAAATTGTGCTTTTGGCAGAACGCGCGTGTGGATTTCTACCAAACGACGTGAAAAGCATGCCGATGCTGCTCTTTTTAGCACCCGCACATGGATTTGTGCCAAAACGCGTTTTAAGCATGCGCATGCATCTTTTGGTAGACGCGGACGCAGTTTTCTGCAAAACCACACGATATGCATGCAAATGGTGCTTTTGGCAGAACGCGCGCGTGGATTTCTACCAAACGACGTGAAAAGCATGCCGATGCTGCTCTTTTTAACATCCGCACATGGATTTGTGCCAAAGCGCGTTTTAAGCATGCGCATGCATCTTTTGGTAGACGCGGACGCAGTTTTCTGCAAAACCACACGATAGGCATGCAAATGGTGCTTTTTGCAGAACGCGCGTGTGGATTTCTACCAAACGACGTGAAAAGCATGCCGATGCTGCTCTTTTTAGCACCCGCACATGGATTTGTGCCAAAACGCGTTTTAAGCATGCGCATGCATCTTTTGGTAGACGCGGACGCAGTTTTCTGCAAAACCACACGATATGCATGCAAATGGTGCTTTTGGCAGAACGCGCGCGTGGATTTCTACCAAACGACGTGAAAAGCATGCCGATGCTGCTCTTTTTAACATCCGCACATGGATTTGTGCCAAAACGCGTTTTAAGCATGCGCATGCATCTTTTGGTAGACGCGGACGCAGTTTTCTGCAAAACCACACGATAGGCATGCAAATGGTGCTTTTGGCAGAACGCGCGCATGGATTTCTACCAAACGACGTGAAAAGCATGCCGATGCTGCTCTTTTTAGCACCCGCACATGGATTTGTGCCAAAACGCGTTTTTAGCATGCACATGCATCTTTTGGTAGACGCGGACGCAGTTTTCTGCAAAACCACACGATATGCATGCAAATGGTGCTTTTGGCAGAACGCGCGTGTGGATTTCTACCAAACGACGTGAAAAGCATGCCGATGCTGCTCTTTTTAGCACCCGCACATGGATTTGTGCCAAAACGCGTTTTAAGCATGCGCATGCATGTTTTGGTAGACGCGGACGCAGTTTTCTGCAAAACCACACGATAGGCATGCAAATGGTGCTTTTGGCAGAACGCGCGTGTGGATTTCTACCAAACGACGTGAAAAGCATGCCGATGCTGCTCTTTATAGCACCCGCACATGGATTTGTGCCAAAGCGCGTTTTAAGCATGCGCATGCATCTTTTGGTAGACGCGGACGCAGTTTTCTGCAAAACCACACGATATGCATGCAAATGGTGCTTTTGGCAGAACGCGCGTGTGGATTTCTACCAAACGACGTGAAAAGCATGCCGATGCTGCTCTTTTTAACATCCGCACATGGATTTGTGCCAAAACGCGTTTTTAGCATGCACATGCATCTTTTGGTAGACGCGGACGCAGTTTTCTGCAAAACCACACGATATGCATGCAAATGGTGCTTTTGGCAGAACGCGCGTGTGGATTTCTACCAAACGACGTGAAAAGCATGCCGATGCTGCTCTTTTTAACATCCGCACATGGATTTGTGCCAAAGCGCGTTTTAAGCATGCGCATGCATCTTTTGGTAGACGCGGACGCAGTTTTCTGCAAAACCACACGATAGGCATGCAAATGGTGCTTTTGGCAGAACGCGCGTGTGGATTTCTACCAAACGACGTGAAAAGCATGCCGATGCTGCTCTTTTTAGCACCCGCACATGGATTTGTGCCAAAACGCGTTTTAAGCATGCGCATGCATCTTTTGGTAGACGCGGACGCAGTTTTCTGCAAAACCACACGATATGCATGCAAATGGTGCTTTTGGCAGAACGCGCGCGTGGATTTCTACCAAACGACGTGAAAAGCATGCCGATGCTGCTCTTTTTAACATCCGCACATGGATTTGTGCCAAAGCGCGTTTTAAGCATGCGCATGCATCTTTTGGTAGACGCGGACGCAGTTTTCTGCAAAACCACACGATAGGCATGCAAATGGTGCTTTTTGCAGAACGCGCGTGTGGATTTCTACCAAACGACGTGAAAAGCATGCCGATGCTGCTCTTTTTAGCACCCGCACATGGATTTGTGCCAAAACGCGTTTTAAGCATGCGCATGCATCTTTTGGTAGACGCGGACGCAGTTTTCTGCAAAACCACACGATATGCATGCAAATGGTGCTTTTGGCAGAACGCGCGCGTGGATTTCTACCAAACGACGTGAAAAGCATGCCGATGCTGCTCTTTTTAACATCCGCACATGGATTTGTGCCAAAACGCGTTTTAAGCATGCGCATGCATCTTTTGGTAGACGCGGACGCAGGTTTCTGCAAAACCACACGATAGGCATGCAAATGGTGCTTTTGGCAGAACGCGCGCATGGATTTCTACCAAACGACGTGAAAAGCATGCCGATGCTGCTCTTTTTAGCACCCGCACATGGATTTGTGCCAAAACGCGTTTTTAGCATGCACATGCATCTTTTGGTAGACGCGGACGCAGTTTTCTGCAAAACCACACGATATGCATGCAAATGGTGCTTTTGGCAGAACGCGTGTGGATTTCTACCAAACGACGTGAAAAGCATGCCGATGCTGCTCTTTTTAGCACCCGCACATGGATTTGTGCCAAAACGCGTTTTAAGCATGCGCATGCATCTTTTGGTAGACGCGGACGCAGTTTTCTGCAAAACCACACGATATGCATGCAAATGGTGCTTTTGGCAGAACGCGCGTGTGGATTTCTACCAAACGACGTGAAAAGCATGCCGATGCTGCTCTTTTTAGCACCCGCACATGGATTTGTGCCAAAACGCGTTTTAAGCATGCGCATGCATCTTTTGGTAGACGCGGACGCAGTTTTCTGCAAAACCACACGATATGCATGCAAATGGTGCTTTTGGCAGAACGCGCGCATGGATTTCTACCAAACGACGTGAAAAGCATGCCGATGCTGCTCTTTTTAGCACCCGCACATGGATTTGTGCCAAAACGCGTTTTTAGCATGCACATGCATCTTTTGGTAGACGCGGACGCAGTTTTCTGCAAAACCACACGATATGCATGCAAATGGTGCTTTTGGCAGAACGCGTGTGGATTTCTACCAAACGACGTGAAAAGCATGCCGATGCTGCTCTTTTTAGCACCCGCACATGGATTTGTGCCAAAACGCGTTTTAAGCATGCGCATGCATCTTTTGGTAGACGCGGACGCAGTTTTCTGCAAAACCACACGATATGCATGCAAATGGTGCTTTTGGCAGAACGCGCGTGTGGATTTCTACCAAACGACGTGAAAAGCATGCCGATGCTGCTCTTTTTAGCACCCGCACATGGATTTGTGCCAAAACGCGTTTTAAGCATGCGCATGCATCTTTTGGTAGACGCGGACGCAGTTTTCTGCAAAACCACACGATATGCATGCAAATGGTGCTTTTGGCAGAACGCGCGCGTGGATTTCTACCAAACGACGTGAAAAGCATGCCGATGCTGCTCTTTTTAACATCCGCACATGGATTTGTGCCAAAGCGCGTTTTAAGCATGCGCATGCATCTTTTGGTAGACGCGGACGCAGTTTTCTGCAAAACCACACGATAGGCATGCAAATGGTGCTTTTGGCAGAACGCGCGCATGGATTTCTACCAAACGACGTGAAAAGCATGCCGATGCTGCTCTTTTTAACATCCGAACATGGATTTGTGCCAAAGCGCGTTTTTAGCATGCGCATGCATCTTTTGGTAGACGCGGACGCAGTTTTCTGCAAAACCACACGATATGCATGCAAATGGTGCTTTTTGCAGAACGCGCGTGTGGATTTCTACCAAACGACGTGAAAAGCATGCCGATGCTGCTCTTTTTAGCACCCGTACATGGATTTGTGCCAAAACGCGTTTTAAGCATGCGCATGCATCTTTTGGTAGACGCGGACGCAGTTTTCTGCAAAACCACACGATAGGCATGCAAATGGTGCTTTTTGCAGAACGCGCGTGTGGATTTCTACCAAACGACGTGAAAAGCATGCCGATGCTGCTCTTTTTAGCACCCGTACATGGATTTGTGCCAAAACGCGTTTTAAGCATGCGCATGCATCTTTTGGTAGACGCGGACGCAGTTTTCTGCAAAACCACACGATATGCATGCAAATGGTGCTTTTGGCAGAACGCGCGCGTGGATTTCTACCAAACGACGTGAAAAGCATGCCGATGCTGCTCTTTTTAACATCCGCACATGGATTTGTGCCAAAACGCGTTTTAAGCATGCGCATGCATCTTTTGGTAGACGCGGACGCAGTTTTCTGCAAAACCACACGATAGGCATGCAAATGGTGCTTTTGGCAGAACGCGCGCGTGGATTTCTACCAAACGACGTGAAAAGCATGCCGATGCTGCTCTTTTTAGCACCCGCACATGGATTTGTGCCAAAACGCGTTTTTAGCATGCACATGCATCTTTTGGTAGACGCGGACGCAGTTTTCTGCAAAACCACACGATATGCATGAAAATGGTGCTTTTGGCAGAACGCGCGTGTGGATTTCTACCAAACGACGTGAAAAGCATGCCGATGCTGCTCTTTTTAACATCCGCACATGGATTTGTGCCAAAACGCGTTTTTAGCATGCACATGCATCTTTTGGTAGACGCGGACGCAGTTTTCTGCAAAACCACACGATATGCATGCAAATGGTGCTTTTGGCAGAACGCGCGTGTGGATTTCTACCAAACGACGTGAAAAGCATGCCGATGCTGCTCTTTTTAACATCCGCACATGGATTTGTGCCAAAGCGCGTTTTAAGCATGCGCATGCATCTTTTGGTAGACGCGGACGCAGTTTTCTGCAAAACCACACGATAGGCATGCAAATGGTGCTTTTGGCAGAACGCGCGTGTGGATTTCTACCAAACGACGTGAAAAGCATGCCGATGCTGCTCTTTTTAGCACCCGCACATGGATTTGTGCCAAAACGCGTTTTTAGCATGCACATGCATCTTTTGGTAGACGCGGACGCAGTTTTCTGCAAAACCACACGATATGCATGCAAATGGTGCTTTTGGCAGAACGCGCGTGTGGATTTCTACCAAACGACGTGAAAAGCATGCCGATGCTGCTCTTTTTAACATCCGCACATGGATTTGTGCCAAAACGCGTTTTTAGCATGCACATGCATCTTTTGGTAGACGCGGACGCAGTTTTCTGCAAAACCACACGATATGCATGCAAATGGTGCTTTTGGCAGAACGCGCGTGTGGATTTCTACCAAACGACGTGAAAAGCATGCCGATGCTGGTCTTTTTAACATCCGCACATGGATTTGTGCCAAAGCGCGTTTTAAGCATGCGCATGCATCTTTTGGTAGACGCGGACGCAGTTTTCTGCAAAACCACACGATAGGCATGCAAATGGTGCTTTTGGCAGAACGCGCGTGTGGATTTCTACCAAACGACGTGAAAAGCATGCCGATGCTGCTCTTTTTAGCACCCGCACATGGATTTGTGCCAAAACGCGTTTTAAGCATGCGCATGCATCTTTTGGTAGACGCGGACGCAGTTTTCTGCAAAACCACACGATATGCATGCAAATGGTGCTTTTGGCAGAACGCGCGCGTGGATTTCTACCAAACGACGTGAAAAGCATGCCGATGCTGCTCTTTTTAACATCCGCACATGGATTTGTGCCAAAGCGCGTTTTAAGCATGCGCATGCATCTTTTGGTAGACGCGGACGCAGTTTTCTGCAAAACCACACGATAGGCATGCAAATGGTGCTTTTTGCAGAACGCGCGTGTGGATTTCTACCAAACGACGTGAAAAGCATGCCGATGCTGCTCTTTTTAGCACCCGCACATGGATTTGTGCCAAAACGCGTTTTAAGCATGCGCATGCATCTTTTGGTAGACGCGGACGCAGTTTTCTGCAAAACCACACGATATGCATGCAAATGGTGCTTTTGGCAGAACGCGCGCGTGGATTTCTACCAAACGACGTGAAAAGCATGCCGATGCTGCTCTTTTTAACATCCGCACATGGATTTGTGCCAAAACGCGTTTTAAGCATGCGCATGCATCTTTTGGTAGACGCGGACGCAGTTTTCTGCAAAACCACACGATAGGCATGCAAATGGTGCTTTTGGCAGAACGCGCGCATGGATTTCTACCAAACGACGTGAAAAGCATGCCGATGCTGCTCTTTTTAGCACCCGCACATGGATTTGTGCCAAAACGCGTTTTTAGCATGCACATGCATCTTTTGGTAGACGCGGACGCAGTTTTCTGCAAAACCACACGATATGCATGCAAATGGTGCTTTTGGCAGAACGCGCGTGTGGATTTCTACCAAACGACGTGAAAAGCATGCCGATGCTGCTCTTTTTAGCACCCGCACATGGATTTGTGCCAAAACGCGTTTTAAGCATGCGCATGCATGTTTTGGTAGACGCGGACGCAGTTTTCTGCAAAACCACACGATAGGCATGCAAATGGTGCTTTTGGCAGAACGCGCGTGTGGATTTCTACCAAACGACGTGAAAAGCATGCCGATGCTGCTCTTTTTAGCACCCGCACATGGATTTGTGCCAAAGCGCGTTTTAAGCATGCGCATGCATCTTTTGGTAGACGCGGACGCAGTTTTCTGCAAAACCACACGATATGCATGCAAATGGTGCTTTTGGCAGAACGCGCGTGTGGATTTCTACCAAACGACGTGAAAAGCATGCCGATGCTGCTCTTTTTAACATCCGCACATGGATTTGTGCCAAAACGCGTTTTTAGCATGCACATGCATCTTTTGGTAGACGCGGACGCAGTTTTCTGCAAAACCACACGATATGCATGCAAATGGTGCTTTTGGCAGAACGCGCGTGTGGATTTCTACCAAACGACGTCAAAAGCATGCCGATGCTGCTCTTTTTAACATCCGCACATGGATTTGTGCCAAAGCGCGTTTTAAGCATGCGCATGCATCTTTTGGTAGACGCGGACGCAGTTTTCTGCAAAACCACTCGATAGGCATGCAAATGGTGCTTTTGGCAGAACGCGCGTGTGGATTTCTACCAAACGACGTGAAAAGCATGCCGATGCTGCTCTTTTTAGCACCCGCACATGGATTTGTGCCAAAACGCGTTTTAAGCATGCGCATGCATCTTTTGGTAGACGCGGACGCAGTTTTCTGCAAAACCACACGATATGCATGCAAATGGTGCTTTTGGCAGAACGCGCGCGTGGATTTCTACCAAACGACGTGAAAAGCATGCCGATGCTGCTCTTTTTAACATCCGCACATGGATTTGTGCCAAAGCGCGTTTTAAGCATGCGCATGCATCTTTTGGTAGACGCGGACGCAGTTTTCTGCAAAACCACACGATAGGCATGCAAATGGTGCTTTTTGCAGAACGCGCGTGTGGATTTCTACCAAACGACGTGAAAAGCATGCCGATGCTGCTCTTTTTAGCACCCGCACATGGATTTGTGCCAAAACGCGTTTTAAGCATGCGCATGCATCTTTTGGTAGACGCGGACGCAGTTTTCTGCAAAACCACACGATATGCATGCAAATGGTGCTTTTGGCAGAACGCGCGCGTGGATTTCTACCAAACGACGTGAAAAGCATGCCGATGCTGCTCTTTTTAACATCCGCACATGGATTTGTGCCAAAACGCGTTTTAAGCATGCGCATGCATCTTTTGGTAGACGCGGACGCAGGTTTCTGCAAAACCACACGATAGGCATGCAAATGGTGCTTTTGGCAGAACGCGCGCATGGATTTCTACCAAACGACGTGAAAAGCATGCCGATGCTGCTCTTTTTAGCACCCGCACATGGATTTGTGCCAAAACGCGTTTTTAGCATGCACATGCATCTTTTGGTAGACGCGGACGCAGTTTTCTGCAAAACCACACGATATGCATGCAAATGGTGCTTTTGGCAGAACGCGCGTGTGGATTTCTACCAAACGACGTGAAAAGCATGCCGATGCTGCTCTTTTTAGCACCCGCACATGGATTTGTGCCAAAACGCGTTTTAAGCATGCGCATGCATGTTTTGGTAGACGCGGACGCAGTTTTCTGCAAAACCACACGATAGGCATGCAAATGGTGCTTTTGGCAGAACGCGCGTGTGGATTTCTACCAAACGACGTGAAAAGCATGCCGATGCTGCTCTTTTTAGCACCCGCACATGGATTTGTGCCAAAGCGCGTTTTAAGCATGCGCATGCATCTTTTGGTAGACGCGGACGCAGTTTTCTGCAAAACCACACGATATGCATGCAAATGGTGCTTTTGGCAGAACGCGCGTGTGGATTTCTACCAAACGACGTGAAAAGCATGCCGATGCTGCTCTTTTTAGCACCCGCACATGGATATGTGCCAAAACGCGTTTTAAGCATGCGCATGCATCTTTTGGTAGACGCGGACGCAGTTTTCTGCAAAACCACACGATATGCATGCAAATGGTGCTTTTGGCAGAACGCGCGTGTGGATTTCTACCAAACGACGTGAAAAGCATGCCGATGCTGCTCTTTTTAGCACCCGCACATGGATTTGTGCCAAAACGCGTTTTAAGCATGCGCATGCATCTTTTGGTAGACGCGGACGCAGTTTTCTGCAAAACCACACGATATGCATGCAACTGGTGCTTTTGGCAGAACGCGCGCGTGGATTTCTACCAAACGACGTGAAAAGCATGCCGATGCTGCTCTTTTTAACATCCGCACATGGATTTGTGCCAAAGCGCGTTTTAAGCATGCGCATGCATCTTTTGGTAGACGCGGACGCAGTTTTCTGCAAAACCAAACGATATGCATGCAAATGGTGCTTTTGGCAGAACGCGCGTGTGGATTTCTACCAAACGACGTGAAAAGCATGCCGATGCTGCTCTTTTTAACATCCGCACATGGATTTGTGCCAAAGCGCGTTTTAAGCATGCGCATGCATCTTTTGGTAGACGCGGACGCAGTTTTCTGCAAAACCACACGATAGGCATGCAAATGGTGCTTTTGGCAGAACGCGCGTGTGGATTTCTACCAAACGACGTGAAAAGCATGCCGATGCTGCTCTTTTTAGCACCCGCACATGGATTTGTGCCAAAACGCGTTTTAAGCATGCGCATGCATCTTTTGGTAGACGCGGACGCAGTTTTCTGCAAAACCACACGATATGCATGCAAATGGTGCTTTTGGCAGAACGCGCGCGTGGATTTCTACCAAACGACGTGAAAAGCATGCCGATGCTGCTCTTTTTAGCACCCGCACATGGATTTGTGCCAAAACGCGTTTTAAGCATGCGCATGCATCTTTTGGTAGACGCGGACGCAGTTTTCTGCAAAACCACACGATATGCATGCAAATGGTGCTTTTGGCAGAACGCGCGCGTGGATTTCTACCAAACGACGTGAAAAGCATGCCGATGCTGCTCTTTTTAACATCCGCACATGGATTTGTGCCAAAACGCGTTTTAAGCATGCGCATGCATCTTTTGGTAGACGCGGACGCAGTTTTCTGCAAAACCACACGATAGGCATGCAAATGGTGCTTTTGGCAGAACGCGCGCGTGGATTTCTACCAAACGACGTGAAAAGCATGCCGATGCTGCTCTTTTTAGCACCCGCACATGGATTTGTGCCAAAACGCGTTTTTAGCATGCGCATGCATCTTTTGGTAGACGCGGACGCAGTTTTCTGCAAAACCACACGATATGCATGAAAATGGTGCTTTTGGCAGAACGCGCGTGTGGATTTCTACCAAACGACGTGAAAAGCATGCCGATGCTGCTCTTTTTAACATCCGCACATGGATTTGTGCCAAAACGCGTTTTTAGCATGCACATGCATCTTTTGGTAGACGCGGACGCTGTTTTCTGCAAAACCACACGATATGCATGCAAATGGTGCTTTTGGCAGAACGCGCGTGTGGATTTCTACCAAACGACGTGAAAAGCATGCCGATGCTGCTCTTTTTATCATCCGCACATGGATTTGTGCCAAAGCGCGTTTTAAGCATGCGCATGCATCTTTTGGTAGACGCGGACGCAGTTTTCTGCAAAACCACACGATAGGCATGCAAATGGTGCTTTTGGCAGAACGCGCGTGTGGATTTCTACCAAACGACGTGAAAAGCATGCCGATGCTGCTCTTTTTAGCACCCGCACATGGATTTGTGCCAAAACGCGTTTTTAGCATGCACATGCATCTTTTGGTAGACGCGGACGCAGTTTTCTGCAAAACCACACGATATGCATGCAAATGGTGCTTTTGGCAGAACGCGCGTGTGGATTTCTACCAAACGACGTGAAAAGCATGCCGATGCTGCTCTTTTTAACATCCGCACATGGATTTGTGCCAAAACGCGTTTTTAGCATGCGCATGCATCTTTTGGTAGACGCGGACGCAGTTTTCTGCAAAACTACACGATATGCATGCAAATGGTGCTTTTGGCAGAACGCGCGTGTGGATTTCTACCAAACGACGTGAAAAGCATGCCGATGCTGCTCTTTTTAACATCCGCACATGGATTTGTGCCAAAACGCGTTTTAAGCATGCGCATGCATCTTTTGGTAGACGCGGACGCAGTTTTCTGCAAAACCACACGATATGCATGCAAATGGTGCTTTTGGCAGAACGCGCGCGTGGATTTCTACCAAACGACGTGAAAAGCATGCCGATGCTGCTCTTTTTAACATCCGCACATGGATTTGTGCCAAAACGCGTTTTTAGCATGCACATGCATCTTTTGGTAGACGCGGACGCAGTTTTCTGCAAAACCACACGATATGCATGCAAATGGTGCTTTTGGCAGAACGCGCGCGTGGATTTCTACCAAACGACGTGAAAAGCATGCCGATGCTGCTCTTTTTAGCACCCGCACATGGATTTGTGCCAAAACGCGTTTTAAGCATGCGCATGCATGTTTTGGTAGACACGGACGCAGTTTTCTGCAAAACCACACGATAGGCATGCAAATGGTGCTTTTGGCAGAACGCGCGTGTGGATTTCTACCAAACGACGTGAAAAGCATGCCGATGCTGCTCTTTTTAGCACCCGCACATGGATTTGTGCCAAAACGCGTTTTAAGCATGCGCATGCATCTTTTGGTAGACGCGGACGCAGTTTTCTGCAAAACCACACGATATGCATGCAAATGGTGCTTTTGGCAGAACGCGCGCGTGGATTTCTACCAAACGACGTGAAAAGCATGCCGATGCTGCTCTTTTTAACATCCGCACATGGATTTGTGCCAAAGCGCGTTTTAAGCATGCGCATGCATCTTTTGGTAGACGCGGACGCAGTTTTCTGCAAAACCACACGATAGGCATGCAAATGGTGCTTTTTGCAGAACGCGCGTGTGGATTTCTACCAAACGACGTGAAAAGCATGCCGATGCTGCTCTTTTTAGCACCCGCACATGGATTTGTGCCAAAACGCGTTTTAAGCATGCGCATGCATCTTTTGGTAGACGCGGACGCAGTTTTCTGCAAAACCACACGATATGCATGCAAATGGTGCTTTTGGCAGAACGCGCGCGTGGATTTCTACCAAACGACGTGAAAAGCATGCCGATGCTGCTCTTTTTAACATCCGCACATGGATTTGTGCCAAAACGCGTTTTAAGCATGCGCATGCATCTTTTGGTAGACGCGGACGCAGTTTTCTGCAAAACCACACGATAGGCATGCAAATGGTGCTTTTGGCAGAACGCGCGCATGGATTTCTACCAAACGACGTGAAAAGCATGCCGATGCTGCTCTTTTTAGCACCCGCACATGGATTTGTGCCAAAACGCGTTTTTAGCATGCACATGCATCTTTTGGTAGACGCGGACGCAGTTTTCTGCAAAACCACACGATATGCATGCAAATGGTGCTTTTGGCAGAACGCGCGTGTGGATTTCTACCAAACGACGTGAAAAGCATGCCGATGCTGCTCTTTTTAGCACCCGCACATGGATTTGTGCCAAAACGCGTTTTAAGCATGCGCATGCATGTTTTGGTAGACGCGGACGCAGTTTTCTGCAAAACCACACGATAGGCATGCAAATGGTGCTTTTGGCAGAACGCGCGTGTGGATTTCTACCAAACGACGTGAAAAGCATGCCGATGCTGCTCTTTTTAGCACCCGCACATGGATTTGTGCCAAAGCGCGTTTTAAGCATGCGCATGCATCTTTTGGTAGACGCGGACGCAGTTTTCTGCAAAACCACACGATATGCATGCAAATGGTGCTTTTGGCAGAACGCGCGTGTGGATTTCTACCAAACGACGTGAAAAGCATGCCGATGCTGCTCTTTTTAACATCCGCACATGGATTTGTGCCAAAACGCGTTTTTAGCATGCACATGCATCTTTTGGTAGACGCGGACGCAGTTTTCTGCAAAACCACACGATATGCATGCAAATGGTGCTTTTGGCAGAACGCGCGTGTGGATTTCTACCAAACGACGTGAAAAGCATGCCGATGCTGCTCTTTTTAACATCCGCACATGGATTTGTGCCAAAGCGCGTTTTAAGCATGCGCATGCATCTTTTGGTAGACGCGGACGCAGTTTTCTGCAAAACCACACGATCTGCATGCAAATGGTGCTTTTGGCAGAACGCGCGTGTGCATTTCTACCAAACGACGTGAAAAGCATGCCGATGCTGCTCTTTTTAGCACCCGCACATGGATTTGTGCCAAAACGCGTTTTAAGCATGAGCATGCATCTTTTGGTAGACGCGGACGCAGTTTTCTGCAAAACCACACGATATGCATGCAAATGGTGCTTTTGGCAGAACGCGCGCGTGGATTTCTACCAAACGACGTGAAAAGCATGCCGATGCTGCTCTTTTTAACATCCGCACATGGATTTGTGCCAAAGCGCGTTTTAAGCATGCGCATGCATCTTTTGGTAGACGCGGACGCAGTTTTCTGCAAAACCACACGATATGCATGCAAATGGTGCTTTTGGCAGAACGCGCGCGTGGATTTCTACCAAACGACGTGAAAAGCATGCCGATGCTGCTCTTTTTAGCACCCGCACATGGATTTGTGCCAAAACGCGTTTTAAGCATGCGCATGCATCTTTTGGTAGACGCGGACGCAGTTTTCTGCAAAACCACACGATAGGCATGCAAATGGTGCTTTTGGCAGAACGCGCGTGTGGATTTCTACCAAACGACGTGAAAAGCATGCCGATGCTGCTCTTTTTAACATCCGCACATGGATTTGTGCCAAAGCGCGTTTTAAGCATGTGCATGCATCTTTTGGTAGACGCGGACGCAGTTTTCTGCAAAACCACACGATAGGAATGCAAATGGTGCTTTTGGCAGAACGCGCGTGTGGATTTCTACCAAACGACGTGAAAAGCATGCCGATGCTGCTCTTTTTAGCACCCGCACATGGATTTGTGCCAAAACGCGTTTTTAGCATGCACATGCATCTTTTGGTAGACGCGGACGCAGTTTTCTGCAAAACCACACGATATGCATGCAAATGGTGCTTTTGGCAGAACGCGCGTGTGGATTTCTACCAAACGACGTGAAAAGCATGCCGATGCTGCTCTTTTTAGCACCCGCACATGGATTTGTGCCAAAGCGCGTTTTAAGCATGCGCATGCATCTTTTGGTAGACGCGGACGCAGTTTTCTGCAAAACCACACGATAGGCATGCAAATGGTGCTTTTGGCAGAACGCGCGTGTGGATTTCTACCAAACGACGTGAAAAGCATGCCGATGCTGCTCTTTTTAGCACCCGCACATGGATTTGTGCCAAAACGCGTTTTAAGCATGCGCATGCATCTTTTGGTAGACGCGGACGCAGTTTTCTGCAAAACCACACGATATGCATGCAAATGGTGCTTTTGGCAGAACGCGCGCGTGGATTTCTACCAAACGACGTGAAAAGCATGCCGATGCTGCTCTTTTTAACATCCGCACATGGATTTGTGCCAAAACGCGTTTTTAGCATGCACATGCATCTTTTGGTAGACGCGGACGCAGTTTTCTGCAAAACCACACGATATGCATGCAAATGGTGCTTTTGGCAGAACGCGCGTGTGGATTTCTACCAAACGACGTGAAAAGCATGCCGATGCTGCTCTTTTTAACATCCGCACATGGATTTGTGCCAAAACGCGTTTTTAGCATGCACATGCATCTTTTGGTAGACGCGGACGCAGTTTTCTGCAAAACCACACGATATGCATGCAAATGGTGCTTTTGGCAGAACGCGCGTGTGGATTTCTACCAAACGACGTGAAAAGCATGCCGATGCTGCTCTTTTTAGCACCCGCACATGGATTTGTGCCAAAACGCGTTTTAAGCATGCGCATGCATCTTTTGGTAGACGCGGACGCAGTTTTCTGCAAAACCACACGATATGCATGCAAATGGTGCTTTTGGCAGAACGCGCGCGTGGATTTCTACCAAACGACGTGAAAAGCATGCCGATGCTGCTCTTTTTAACATCCGAACATGGATTTGTGCCAAAGCGCGTTTTAAGCATGCGCATGCATCTTTTGGTAGACGCGGACGCAGTTTTCTGCAAAACCACACGATAGGCATGCAAATGGTGCTTTTTGCAGAACGCGCGTGTGGATTTCTACCAAACGACGTGAAAAGCATGCCGATGCTGCTCTTTTTAGCACCCGCACATGGATTTGTGCCAAAACGCGTTTTAAGCATGCGCATGCATCTTTTGGTAGACGCGGACGCAGTTTTCTGCAAAACCACACGATATGCATGCAAATGGTGCTTTTGGCAGAACGCGCGCGTGGATTTCTACCAAACGACGTGAAAAGCATGCCGATGCTGCTCTTTTTAACATCCGCACATGGATTTGTGCCAAAACGCGTTTTAAGCATGCGCATGCATCTTTTGGTAGACGCGCACGCAGTTTTCTGCAAAACCACACGATAGGCATGCAAATGGTGCTTTTGGCAGAACGCGCGCATGGATTTCTACCAAACGACGTGAAAAGCATGCCGATGCTGCTCTTTTTAGCACCCGCACATGGATTTGTGCCAAAACGCGTTTTTAGCATGCACATGCATCTTTTGGTAGACGCGGACGCAGTTTTCTGCAAAACCACACGATATGCATGCAAATGGTGCTTTTGGCAGAACGCGCGTGTGGATTTCTACCAAACGACGTGAAAAGCATGCCGATGCTGCTCTTTTTAGCACCCGCACATGGATTTGTGCCAAAACGCGTTTTAAGCATGCGCATGCATCTTTTGGTAGACGCGGACGCAGTTTTCTGCAAAACCACACGATAGGCATGCAAATGGTGCTTTTGGCAGAACGCGCGTGTGGATTTCTACCAAACGACGTGAAAAGCATGCCGATGCTGCTCTTTTTAGCACCCGCACATGGATTTGTGCCAAAACGCGTTTTAAGCATGCGCATGCATCTTTTGGTAGACGCGGACGCAGTTTTCTGCAAAACCACACGATATGCATGCAAATGGTGCTTTTGGCAGAACGCGCGCGTGGATTTCTACCAAACGACGTGAAAAGCATGCCGATGCTGCTCTTTTTAACATCCGCACATGGATTTGTGCCAAAGCGCGTTTTAAGCATGCGCATGCATCTTTTGGTAGACGCGGACGCAGTTTTCTGCAAAACCACACGATATGCATGCAAATGGTGCTTTTGGCAGAACGCGCGCGTGGATTTCTACCAAACGACGTGAAAAGCATGCCGATGCTGCTCTTTTTAGCACCCGCACATGGATTTGTGCCAAAACGCGTTTTAAGCATGCGCATGCATCTTTTGGTAGACGCGGACGCAGTTTTCTGCGAAACCACACGATAGGCATGCAAATGGTGCTTTTGGCAGAACGCGCGTGTGGATTTCTACCAAACGACGTGAAAAGCATGCCGATGCTGCTCTTTTTAACATCCGCACATGGATTTGTGCCAAAGCGCGTTTTAAGCATGTGCATGCATCTTTTGGTAGACGCGGACGCAGTTTTCTGCAAAACCACACGATAGGAATGCAAATGGTGCTTTTGGCAGAACGCGCGTGTGGATTTCTACCAAACGACGTGAAAAGCATGCCGATGCTGCTCTTTTTAGCACCCGCACATGGATTTGTGCCAAAACGCGTTTTTAGCATGCACATGCATCTTTTGGTAGACGCGGACGCAGTTTTCTGCAAAACCACACGATATGCATGCAAATGGTGCTTTTGGCAGAACGCGCGTGTGGATTTCTACCAAACGACGTGAAAAGCATGCCGATGCTGCTCTTTTTAGCACCCGCACATGGATTTGTGCCAAAGCGCGTTTTAAGCATGCGCATGCATCTTTTGGTAGACGCGGACGCAGTTTTCTGCAAAACCACACGATAGGCATGCAAATGGTGCTTTTGGCAGAACGCGCGTGTGGATTTCTACCAAACGACGTGAAAAGCATGCCGATGCTGCTCTTTTTAGCACCCGCACATGGATTTGTGCCAAAACGCGTTTTAAGCATGCGCATGCATCTTTTGGTAGACGCGGACGCAGTTTTCTGCAAAACCACACGATATGCATGCAAATGGTGCTTTTGGCAGAACGCGCGCGTGGATTTCTACCAAACGACGTGAAAAGCATGCCGATGCTGCTCTTTTTAACATCCGCACATGGATTTGTGCCAAAACGCGTTTTTAGCATGCACATGCATCTTTTGGTAGACGCGGACGCAGTTTTCTGCAAAACCACACGATATGCATGCAAATGGTGCTTTTGGCAGAACGCGCGTGTGGATTTCTACCAAACGACGTGAAAAGCATGCCGATGCTGCTCTTTTTAACATCCGCACATGGATTTGTGCCAAAACGCGTTTTTAGCATGCACATGCATCTTTTGGTAGACGCGGACGCAGTTTTCTGCAAAAGCACACGATATGCATGCAAATGGTGCTTTTGGCAGAACGCGCGTGTGGATTTCTACCAAACGACGTGAAAAGCATGCCGATGCTGCTCTTTTTAACATCCGCACATGGATTTGTGCCAAAACGCGTTTTTAGCATGCACATGCATCTTTTGGTAGACGCGGACGCAGTTTTCTGCAAAACCACACGATATGCATGCAAATGGTGCTTTTGGCAGAACGCGCGTGTGGATTTCTACCAAACGACGTGAAAAGCATGCCGATGCTGCTCTTTTTAACATCCGCACATGGATTTGTGCCAAAACGCGTTTTTAGCATGCACATGCATCTTTTGGTAGACGCGGACGCAGTTTTCTGCAAAACCACACGATATGCATGCAAATGGTGCTTTTGGCAGAACGCGCGTGTGGATTTCTACCAAACGACGTGAAAAGCATGCCGATGCTGCTCTTTTTAACATCCGCACATGGATTTGTGCCAAAACGCGTTTTTAGCATGCGCATGCATCTTTTGGTAGACGCGGACGCAGTTTTCTGCAAAACCACACGATATGCATGCAAATGGTGCTTTTGGCAGAACGCGCGTGTGGATTTCTACCAAACGACGTGAAAAGCATGCCGATGCTGCTCTTTTTAACATCCGCACATGGATTTGTGCCAAAGCGCGTTTTAAGCATGCGCATGCATCTTTTGGTAGACGCGGACGCAGTTTTCTGCAAAACCACACGATAGGCATGCAAATGGTGCTTTTGGCAGAACGCGCGTGTGGATTTCTACCAAACGACGTGAAAAGCATGCCGATGCTGCTCTTTTTAGCACCCGCACATGGATTTGTGCCAAAACGCGTTTTAAGCATGCGCATGCATCTTTTGGTAGACGCGGACGCAGTTTTCTGCAAAACCACACGATATGCATGCAAATGGTGCTTTTGGCAGAACGCGCGCGTGGATTTCTACCAAACGACGTGAAAAGCATGCCGATGCTGCTCTTTTTAACATCCGAACATGGATTTGTGCCAAAGCGCGTTTTAAGCATGCGCATGCATCTTTTGGTAGACGCGGACGCAGTTTTCTGCAAAACCACACGATAGGCATGCAAATGGTGCTTTTTGCAGAACGCGCGTGTGGATTTCTACCAAACGACGTGAAAAGCATTCCGATGCTGCTCTTTTTAGCACCCGCACATGGATTTGTGCCAAAACGCGTTTTAAGCATGCGCATGCATCTTTTGGTAGACGCGGACGCAGTTTTCTGCAAAACCACACGATATGCATGCAAATGGTGCTTTTGGCAGAACGCGCGCGTGGATTTCTACCAAACGACGTGAAAAGCATGCCGATGCTGCTCTTTTTAACATCCGCACATGGATTTGTGCCAAAACGCGTTTTAAGCATGCGCATGCATCTTTTGGTAGACGCGGACGCAGTTTTCTGCAAAACCACACGATAGGCATGCAAATGGTGCTTTTGGCAGAACGCGCGCATGGATTTCTACCAAACGACGTGAAAAGCATGCCGATGCTGCTCTTTTTAGCACCCGCACATGGATTTGTGCCAAAACGCGTTTTTAGCATGCACATGCATCTTTTGGTAGACGCGGACGCAGTTTTCTGCAAAACCACACGATATGCATGCAAATGGTGCTTTTGGCAGAACGCGCGTGTGGATTTCTACCAAACGACGTGAAAAGCATGCCGATGCTGCTCTTTTTAGCACCCGCACATGGATTTGTGCCAAAACGCGTTTTAAGCATGCGCATGCATCTTTTGGTAGACGCGGACGCAGTTTTCTGCAAAACCACACGATAGGCATGCAAATGGTGCTTTTGGCAGAACGCGCGTGTGGATTTCTACCAAACGACGTGAAAAGCATGCCGATGCTGCTCTTTTTAGCACCCGCACATGGATTTGTGCCAAAACGCGTTTTAAGCATGCGCATGCATCTTTTGGTAGACGCGGACGCAGTTTTCTGCAAAACCACACGATATGCATGCAAATGGTGCTTTTGGCAGAACGCGCGCGTGGATTTCTACCAAACGACGTGAAAAGCATGCCGATGCTACTCTTTTTAACATCCGCACATGGATTTGTGCCAAAGCGCGTTTTAAGCATGCGCATGCATCTTTTGGTAGACGCGGACGCAGTTTTCTGCAAAACCACACGATAGGCATGCAAATGGTGCTTTTTGCAGAACGCGCGTGTGGATTTCTACCAAACGACGTGAAAAGCATGCCGATGCTGCTCTTTTTAGCACCCGCACATGGATTTGTGCCAAAACGCGTTTTAAGCATGCGCATGCATCTTTTGGTAGACGCGGACGCAGTTTTCTGCAAAACCACACGATATGCATGCAAATGGTGCTTTTGGCAGAACGCGCGCGTGGATTTCTACCAAACGACGTGAAAAGCATGCCGATGCTGCTCTTTTTAACATCCGCACATGGATTTGTGCCAAAGCGCGTTTTAAGCATGCGCATGCATCTTTTGGTAGACGCGGACGCAGTTTTCTGCAAAACCACACGATAGGCATGCAAATGGTGCTTTTGGCAGAACGCGCGTGTGGATTTCTACCAAACGACGTGAAAAGCATGCCGATGCTGCTCTTTTTAGCACCCGCACATGGATTTGTGCCAAAACGCGTTTTAAGCATGCGCATGCATCTTTTGGTAGACGCGGACGCAGTTTTCTGCAAAACCACACGATATGCATGCAAATGGTGCTTTTGGCAGAACGCGCGCGTGGATTTCTACCAAACGACGTGAAAAGCATGCCGATGCTGCTCTTTTTAACATCCGCACATGGATTTGTGCCAAAACGCGTTTTAAGCATGCGCATGCATCTTTTGGTAGACGCGGACGCAGTTTTCTGCAAAACCACACGATAGGCATGCAAATGGTGCTTTTGGCAGAACGCGCGCGTGGATTTCTACCAAACGACGTGAAAAGCATGCCGATGCTGCTCTTTTTAACATCCGCACATGGATTTGTGCCAAAGCGCGTTTTAAGCATGCGCATGCATCTTTTGGTAGACGCGGACGCAGTTTTCTGCAAAACCACACGATCTGCATGCAAATGGTGCTTTTGGCAGAACGCGCGTGTGGATTTCTACCAAACGACGTGAAAAGCATGCCGATGCTGCTCTTTTTAACATCCGCACATGGATTTGTGCCAAAGCGCGTTTTAAGCATGCGCATGCATCTTTTGGTAGACGCGGACGCAGTTTTCTGCAAAACCACACGATAGGCATGCAAATGGTGCTTTTGGCAGAACGCGCGTGTGGATTTCTACCAAACGACGTGAAAAGCATGCCGATGCTGCTCTTTTTAGCACCCGCACATGGATTTGTGCCAAAACGCGTTTTAAGCATGCGCATGCATCTTTTGGTAGACGCGGACGCAGTTTTCTGCAAAACCACACGATATGCATGCAAATGGTGCTTTTGGCAGAACGCGCGCGTGGATTTCTACCAAACGACGTGAAAAGCATGCCGATGCTGCTCTTTTTAGCACCCGCACATGGATTTGTGCCAAAACGCGTTTTTAGCATGCGCATGCATCTTTTGGTAGACGCGGACGCAGTTTTCTGCAAAACCACACGATATGCATGAAAATGGTGCTTTTGGCAGAACGCGCGTGTGGATTTCTACCAAACGACGTGAAAAGCATGCCGATGCTGCTCTTTTTAACATCCGCACATGGATTTGTGCCAAAACGCGTTTTTAGCATGCACATGCATCTTTTGGTAGACGCGGACGCAGTTTTCTGCAAAACCACACGATATGCATGCAAATGGTGCTTTTGGCAGAACGCGCGTGTGGATTTCTACCAAACGACGTGAAAAGCATGCCGATGCTGCTCTTTTTAACATCCGCACATGGATTTGTGCCAAAGCGCGTTTTAAGCATGCGCATGCATCTTTTGGTAGACGCGGACGCAGTTTTCTGCAAAACCACACGATAGGCATGCAAATGGTGCTTTTGGCAGAACGCGCGTGTGGATTTCTACCAAACGACGTGAAAAGCATGCCGATGCTGCTCTTTTTAGCACCCGCACATGGATTTGTGCCAAAACGCGTTTTTAGCATGCACATGCATCTTTTGGTAGACGCGGACGCAGTTTTCTGCAAAACCACACGATATGCATGCAAATGGTGCTTTTGGCAGAACGCGCGTGTGGATTTCTACCAAACGACGTGAAAAGCATGCCGATGCTGCTCTTTTTAACATCCGCACATGGATTTGTGCCAAAACGCGTTTTTAGCATGCGCATGCATCTTTTGGTAGACGCGGACGCAGTTTTCTGCAAAACTACACGATATGCATGCAAATGGTGCTTTTGGCAGAACGCGCGTGTGGATTTCTACCAAACGACGTGAAAAGCATGCCGATGCTGCTCTTTTTAACATCCGCACATGGATTTGTGCCAAAACGCGTTTTAAGCATGCGCATGCATCTTTTGGTAGACGCGGACGCAGTTTTCTGCAAAACCACACGATATGCATGCAAATGGTGCTTTTGGCAGAACGCGCGCGTGGATTTCTACCAAACGACGTGAAAAGCATGCCGATGCTGCTCTTTTTAAC
Organism: Dermacentor variabilis; assembly: GCF_050947875.1. NCBI lineage: Eukaryota > Metazoa > Arthropoda > Arachnida > Ixodida > Ixodidae > Dermacentor > Dermacentor variabilis. Next base: position 120,729 of record NW_027460829.1, read on the forward strand.
ATCCGCACATGGATTTGTGCCAAAACGCGTTTTTAGCATGCACATGCATCTTTTGGTAGACGCGGACGCAGTTTTCTGCAAAACCACACGATATGCATGCAAATGGTGCTTTTGGCAGAACGCGCGCGTGGATTTCTACCAAACGACGTGAAAAGCATGCCGATGCTGCTCTTTTTAACATCCGCACATGGATTTGTGCCAAAGCGCGTTTTAAGCATGCGCATGCATCTTTTGGTAGACGCGGACGCAGTTTTCTGCAAAACCACACGATAGGCATGCAAATGGTGCTTTTTGCAGAACGCGCGTGTGGATTTCTACCAAACGACGTGAAAAGCATGCCGATGCTGCTCTTTTTAGCACCCGCACATGGATTTGTGCCAAAACGCGTTTTAAGCATGCGCATGCATCTTTTGGTAGACGCGGACGCAGTTTTCTGCAAAACCACACGATATGCATGCAAATGGTGCTTTTGGCAGAACGCGCGCGTGGATTTCTACCAAACGACGTGAAAAGCATGCCGATGCTGCTCTTTTTAACATCCGCACATGGATTTGTGCCAAAACGCGTTTTAAGCATGCGCATGCATCTTTTGGTAGACGCGGACGCAGTTTTCTGCAAAACCACACGATAGGCATGCAAATGGTGCTTTTGGCAGAACGCGCGCATGGATTTCTACCAAACGACGTGAAAAGCATGCCGATGCTGCTCTTTTTAGCACCCGCACATGGATTTGTGCCAAAACGCGTTTTTAGCATGCACATGCATCTTTTGGTAGACGCGGACGCAGTTTTCTGCAAAACCACACGATATGCATGCAAATGGTGCTTTTGGCAGAACGCGCGTGTGGATTTCTACCAAACGACGTGAAAAGCATGCCGATGCTGCTCTTTTTAGCACCCGCACATGGATTTGTGCCAAAACGCGTTTTAAGCATGCGCATGCATGTTTTGGTAGACGCGGACGCAGTTTTCTGCAAAACCACACGATAGGCATGCAAATGGTGCTTTTGGCAGAACGCGCGTGTGGATTTCTACCAAACGACGTGAAAAGCATGCCGATGCTGCTCTTTTTAGCACCCGCACATGGATTTGTGCCAAAGCGCGTTTTAAGCATGCGCATGCATCTTTTGGTAGACGCGGACGCAGTTTTCTGCAAAACCACACGATATGCATGCAAATGGTGCTTTTGGCAGAACGCGCGTGTGGATTTCTACCAAACGACGTGAAAAGCATGCCGATGCTGCTCTTTTTAACATCCGAACATGGATTTGTGCCAAAACGCGTTTTTAGCATGCACATGCATCTTTTGGTAGACGCGGACGCAGTTTTCTGCAAAACCACACGATATGCATGCAAATGGTGCTTTTGGCAGAACGCGCGTGTGGATTTCTACCAAACGACGTGAAAAGCATGCCGATGCTGCTCTTTTTAACATCCGCACATGGATTTGTGCCAAAGCGCGTTTTAAGCATGCGCATGCATCTTTTGGTAGACGCGGACGCAGTTTTCTGCAAAACCACACGATAGGCATGCAAATGGTGCTTTTGGCAGAACGCGCGTGTGGATTTCTACCAAACGACGTGAAAAGCATGCCGATGCTGCTCTTTTTAGCACCCGCACATGGATTTGTGCCAAAACGCGTTTTAAGCATGCGCATGCATCTTTTGGTAGACGCGGACGCAGTTTTCTGCAAAACCACACGATATGCATGCAAATGGTGCTTTTGGCAGAACGCGCGCGTGGATTTCTACCAAACGACGTGAAAAGCATGCCGATGCTGCTCTTTTTAACATCCGCACATGGATTTGTGCCAAAGCGCGTTTTAAGCATGCGCATGCATCTTTTGGTAGACGCGGACGCAGTTTTCTGCAAAACCACACGATAGGCATGCAAATGGTGCTTTTTGCAGAACGCGCGTGTGGATTTCTACCAAACGACGTGAAAAGCATGCCGATGCTGCTCTTTTTAGCACCCGCACATGGATTTGTGCCAAAACGCGTTTTAAGCATGCGCATGCATCTTTTGGTAGACGCGGACGCAGTTTTCTGCAAAACCACACGATATGCATGCAAATGGTGCTTTTGGCAGAACGCGCGCGTGGATTTCTACCAAACGACGTGAAAAGCATGCCGATGCTGCTCTTTTTAACATCCGCACATGGATTTGTGCCAAAACGCGTTTTAAGCATGCGCATGCATCTTTTGGTAGACGCGGACGCAGTTTTCTGCAAAACCACACGATAGGCATGCAAATGGTGCTTTTGGCAGAACGCGCGCATGGATTTCTACCAAACGACGTGAAAAGCATGCCGATGCTGCTCTTTTTAGCACCCGCACATGGATTTGTGCCAAAACGCGTTTTTAGCATGCACATGCATCTTTTGGTAGACGCGGACGCAGTTTTCTGCAAAACCACACGATATGAATGCAAATGGTGCTTTTGGCAGAACGCGCGTGTGGATTTCTACCAAACGACGTGAAAAGCATGCCGATGCTGCTCTTTTTAGCACCCGCACATGGATTTGTGCCAAAACGCGTTTTAAGCATGCGCATGCATGTTTTGGTAGACGCGGACGCAGTTTTCTGCAAAACCACACGATAGGCATGCAAATGGTGCTTTTGGCAGAACGCGCGTGTGGATTTCTACCAAACGACGTGAAAAGCATGCCGATGCTGCTCTTTTTAGCACCCGCACATGGATTTGTGCCAAAGCGCGTTTTAAGCATGCGCATGCATCTTTTGGTAGACGCGGACGCAGTTTTCTGCAAAACCACACGATATGCATGCAAATGGTGCTTTTGGCAGAACGCGCGTGTGGATTTCTACCAAACGACGTGAAAAGCATGCCGATGCTGCTCTTTTTAGCACCCGCACATGGATATGTGCCAAAACGCGTTTTAAGCATGCGCATGCATCTTTTGGTAGACGCGGACGCAGTTTTCTGCAAAACCACACGATATGCATGCAAATGGTGCTTTTGGCAGAACGCGCGTGTGGATTTCTACCAAACGACGTGAAAAGCATGCCGATGCTGCTCTTTTTAGCACCCGCACATGGATTTGTGCCAAAACGCGTTTTAAGCATGCGCATGCATCTTTTGGTAGACGCGGACGCAGTTTTCTGCAAAACCACACGATATGCATGCAAATGGTGCTTTTGGCAGAACGCGCGCGTGGATTTCTACCAAACGACGTGAAAAGCATGCCGATGCTGCTCTTTTTAACATCCGCACATGGATTTGTGCCAAAGCGCGTTTTAAGCATGCGCATGCATCTTTTGGTAGACGCGGACGCAGTTTTCTGCAAAACCACACGATATGCATGCAAATGGTGCTTTTGGCAGAACGCGCGTGTGGATTTCTACCAAACGACGTGAAAAGCATGCCGATGCTGCTCTTTTTAACATCCGCACATGGATTTGTGCCAAAGCGCGTTTTAAGCATGCGCATGCATCTTTTGGTAGACGCGGACGCAGTTTTCTGCAAAACCACACGATAGGCATGCAAATGGTGCTTTTGGCAGAACGCGCGTGTGGATTTCTACCAAACGACGTGAAAAGCATGCCGATGCTGCTCTTTTTAGCACCCGCACATGGATTTGTGCCAAAACGCGTTTTAAGCATGCGCATGCATCTTTTGGTAGACGCGGACGCAGTTTTCTGCAAAACCACACGATATGCATGCAAATGGTGCTTTTGGCAGAACGCGCGCGTGGATTTCTACCAAACGACGTGAAAAGCATGCCGATGCTGCTCTTTTTAGCACCCGCACATGGATTTGTGCCAAAACGCGTTTTAAGCATGCGCATGCATCTTTTGGTAGACGCGGACGCAGTTTTCTGCAAAACCACACGATATGCATGCAAATGGTGCTTTTGGCAGAACGCGCGCGTGGATTTCTACCAAACGACGTGAAAAGCATGCCGATGCTGCTCTTTTTAACATCCGCACATGGATTTGTGCCAAAGCGCGTTTTAAGCATGCGCATGCATCTTTTGGTAGACGCGGACGCAGTTTTCTGCAAAACCACACGATAGGCATGCAAATGGTGCTTTTGGCAGAACGCGCGTGTGGATTTCTACCAAACGACGTGAAAAGCATGCCGATGCTGCTCTTTTTAGCACCCGCACATGGATTTGTGCCAAAACGCGTTTTAAGCATGCGCATGCATCTTTTGGTAGACACGGACGCAGTTTTCTGCAAAACCACACGATATGCATGCAAATGGTGCTTTTGGCAGAACGCGCGCGTGGATTTCTACCAAACGACGTGAAAAGCATGCCGATGCTGCTCTTTTTAACATCCGCACATGGATTTGTGCCAAAACGCGTTTTAAGCATGCGCATGCATCTTTTGGTAGACGCGGACGCAGTTTTCTGCAAAACCACACGATAGGCATGCAAATGGTGCTTTTGGCAGAACGCGCGCGTGGATTTCTACCAAACGACGTGAAAAGCATGCCGATGCTGCTCTTTTTAGCACCCGCACATGGATTTGTGCCAAAACGCGTTTTTAGCATGCACATGCATCTTTTGGTAGACGCGGACGCAGTTTTCTGCAAAACCACACGATATGCATGCAAATGGTGCTTTTGGCAGAACGCGTGTGCATTTCTACCAAACGACGTGAAAAGCATGCCGATGCTGCTCTTTTTAGCACCCGCACATGGATTTGTGCCAAAACGCGTTTTAAGCATGCGCATGCATCTTTTGGTAGACGCGGACGCAGTTTTCTGCAAAACCACACGATATGCATGCAAATGGTGCTTTTGGCAGAACGCGCGTGTGGATTTCTACCAAACGACGTGAAAAGCATGCCGATGCTGCTCTTTTTAGCACCCGCACATGGATTTGTGCCAAAGCGCGTTTTAAGCATGCGCATGCATCTTTTGGTAGACGCGGACGCAGTTTTCTGCAAAACCACACGATAGGCATGCAAATGGTGCTTTTGGCAGAACGCGCGTGTGGATTTCTACCAAACGACGTGAAAAGCATGCCGATGCTGCTCTTTTTAGCACCCGCACATGGATTTGTGCCAAAACGCGTTTTAAGCATGCGCATGCATCTTTTGGTAGACGCGGACGCAGTTTTCTGCAAAACCACACGATATGCATGCAAATGGTGCTTTTGGCAGAACGCGCGCGTGGATTTCTACCAAACGACGTGAAAAGCATGCCGATGCTGCTCTTTTTAACATCCGCACATGGATTTGTGCCAAAACGCGTTTTTAGCATGCACATGCATCTTTTGGTAGACGCGGACGCAGTTTTCTGCAAAACCACACGATATGCATGCAAATGGTGCTTTTGGCAGAACGCGCGCGTGGATTTCTACCAAACGACGTGAAAAGCATGCCGATGCTGCTCTTTTTAACATCCGCACATGGATTTGTGCCAAAACGCGTTTTAAGCATGCGCATGCATCTTTTGGTAGACGCAGTTTTCTGCAAAACCACACGATAGGCATGCAAATGGTGCTTTTGGCAGAACGCGCGTGTGGATTTCTACCAAACGACGTGAAAAGCATGCCGATGCTGCTCTTTTTAGCACCCGCACATGGATTTGTGCCAAAACGCGTTTTAAGCATGCGCATGCATCTTTTGGTAGACGCGGACTCAGTTTTCTGCAAAACCACACGATAGGCATGCAAATGGTGCTTTTGGCAGAACGCGCGCGTGGATTTCTACCAAACGACGTGAAAAGCATGCCGATGCTGCTCTTTTTAGCACCCGCACATGGATTTGTGCCAAAGTGCGTTTTAAGCATGCGCATGCATCTTTTGGTAGACGCGGACGCAGTTTTCTGCAAAACCACACGATATGCATGCAAATGGTGCTTTTGGCAGAACGCGCGTGTGCATTTCTACCAAACGACGTGAAAAGCATGCCGATGCTGCTCTTTTTAGCACCCGCACATGGATTTGTGCCAAAACGCGTTTTTAGCATGCCCATGCATCTTTTGGTAGACGCGGACGCAGTTTTCTGCAAAACCACACGATATGCATGCAAATGGTGCTTTTGGCAGAACGCGCGTGTGGATTTCTACCAAACGACGTGAAAAGCATGCCGATGCTGCTCTTTTTAGCACCCGCACATGGATTTGTGCCAAAACGCGTTTTAAGCATGCGCATGCATCTTTTGGTAGACGCGGACGCAGTTTTCTGCAAAACCACACGATAGGCATGCAAATGGTGCTTTTGGCAGAACGCGCGTGTGGATTTCTACCAAACGACGTGAAAAGCATGCCGATGCTGCTCTTTTTAGCACCCGCACATGGATTTGTGCCAAAACGCGTTTTAAGCATGCGCATGCATCTTTTGGTAGACGCGGACGCAGTTTTCTGCAAAACCACACGATATGCATGCAAATGGTGCTTTTGGCAGAACGCGCGCGTGGATTTCTACCAAACGACGTGAAAAGCATGCCGATGCTGCTCTTTTTAACATCCGCACATGGATTTGTGCCAAAGCGCGTTTTAAGCATGCGCATGCATCTTTTGGTAGACGCGGACGCAGTTTTCTGCAAAACCACACGATAGGCATGCAAATGGTGCTTTTTGCAGAACGCGCGTGTGGATTTCTACCAAACGACGTGAAAAGCATGCCGATGCTGCTCTTTTTAGCACCCGCACATGGATTTGTGCCAAAACGCGTTTTAAGCATGCGCATGCATCTTTTGGTAGACGCGGACGCAGTTTTCTGCAAAACCACACGATATGCATGCAAATGGTGCTTTTGGCAGAACGCGCGCGTGGATTTCTACCAAACGACGTGAAAAGCATGCCGATGCTGCTCTTTTTAACATCCGCACATGGATTTGTGCCAAAGCGCGTTTTAAGCATGCGCATGCATCTTTTGGTAGACGCGGACGCAGTTTTCTGCAAAACCACACGATAGGCATGCAAATGGTGCTTTTGGCAGAACGCGCGTGTGGATTTCTACCAAACGACGTGAAAAGCATGCCGATGCTGCTCTTTTTAGCACCCGCACATGGATTTGTGCCAAAACGCGTTTTAAGCATGCGCATGCATCTTTTGGTAGACGCGGACGCAGTTTTCTGCAAAACCACACGATATGCATGCAAATGGTGCTTTTGGCAGAACGCGCGCGTGGATTTCTACCAAACGACGTGAAAAGCATGCCGATGCTGCTCTTTTTAACATCCGCACATGGATTTGTGCCAAAACGCGTTTTAAGCATGCGCATGCATCTTTTGGTAGACGCGGACGCAGTTTTCTGCAAAAGCACACGATAGGCATGCAAATGGTGCTTTTGGCAGAACGCGCGCGTGGATTTCTACCAAACGACGTGAAAAGCATGCCGATGCTGCTCTTTTTAACATCCGCACATGGATTTGTGCCAAAGCGCGTTTTAAGCATGCGCATGCATCTTTTGGTAGACGCGGACGCAGTTTTCTGCAAAACCACACGATCTGCATGCAAATGGTGCTTTTGGCAGAACGCGCGTGTGGATTTCTACCAAACGACGTGAAAAGCATGCCGATGCTGCTCTTTTTAACATCCGCACATGGATTTGTGCCAAAGCGCGTTTTAAGCATGCGCATGCATCTTTTGGTAGACGCGGACGCAGTTTTCTGCAAAACCACACGATAGGCATGCAAATGGTGCTTTTGGCAGAACGCGCGTGTGGATTTCTACCAAACGACGTGAAAAGCATGCCGATGCTGCTCTTTTTAGCACCCGCACATGGATTTGTGCCAAAACGCGTTTTAAGCATGCGCATGCATCTTTTGGTAGACGCGGACGCAGTTTTCTGCAAAACCACACGATATGCATGCAAATGGTGCTTTTGGCAGAACGCGCGCGTGGATTTCTACCAAACGACGTGAAAAGCATGCCGATGCTGCTCTTTTTAGCACCCGCACATGGATTTGTGCCAAAACGCGTTTTAAGCATGCGCATGCATCTTTTGGTAGACGCGGACGCAGTTTTCTGCAAAACCACACGATATGCATGCAAATGGTGCTTTTGGCAGAACGCGCGCGTGGATTTCTACCAAACGACGTGAAAAGCATGCCGATGCTGCTCTTTTTAACATCCGCACATGGATTTGTGCCAAAACGCGTTTTAAGCATGCGCATGCATCTTTTGGTAGACGCGGACGCAGTTTTCTGCAAAACCACACGATAGGCATGCAAATGGTGCTTTTGGCAGAACGCGCGCGTGGATTTCTACCAAACGACGTGAAAAGCATGCCGATGCTGCTCTTTTTAGCACCCGCACATGGATTTGTGCCAAAACGCGTTTTTAGCATGCGCATGCATCTTTTGGTAGACGCGGACGCAGTTTTCTGCAAAACCACACGATATGCATGAAAATGGTGCTTTTGGCAGAACGCGCGTGTGGATTTCTACCAAACGACGTGAAAAGCATGCCGATGCTGCTCTTTTTAACATCCGCACATGGATTTGTGCCAAAACGCGTTTTTAGCATGCACATGCATCTTTTGGTAGACGCGGACGCAGTTTTCTGCAAAACCACACGATATGCATGCAAATGGTGCTTTTGGCAGAACGCGCGTGTGGATTTCTACCAAACGACGTGAAAAGCATGCCGATGCTGCTCTTTTTAACATCCGCACATGGATTTGTGCCAAAGCGCGTTTTAAGCATGCGCATGCATCTTTTGGTAGACGCGGACGCAGTTTTCTGCAAAACCACACGATAGGCATGCAAATGGTGCTTTTGGCAGAACGCGCGTGTGGATTTCTACCAAACGACGTGAAAAGCATGCCGATGCTGCTCTTTTTAGCACCCGCACATGGATTTGTGCCAAAACGCGTTTTTAGCATGCACATGCATCTTTTGGTAGACGCGGACGCAGTTTTCTGCAAAACCACACGATATGCATGCAAATGGTGCTTTTGGCAGAACGCGCGTGTGGATTTCTACCAAACGACGTGAAAAGCATGCCGATGCTGCTCTTTTTAACATCCGCACATGGATTTGTGCCAAAACGCGTTTTAAGCATGCGCATGCATCTTTTGGTAGACGCGGACGCAGTTTTCTGCAAAACCACACGATAGGCATGCAAATGGTGCTTTTGGCAGAACGCGCGCGTGGATTTCTACCAAACGACGTGAAAAGCATGCCGATGCTGCTCTTTTTAGCACCCGCACATGGATTTGTGCCAAAACGCGTTTTTAGCATGCGCATGCATCTTTTGGTAGACGCGGACGCAGTTTTCTGCAAAACCACACGATATGCATGAAAATGGTGCTTTTGGCAGAACGCGCGTGTGGATTTCTACCAAACGACGTGAAAAGCATGCCGATGCTGCTCTTTTTAACATCCGCACATGGATTTGTGCCAAAACGCGTTTTTAGCATGCACATGCATCTTTTGGTAGACGCGGACGCAGTTTTCTGCAAAACCACACGATATGCATGCAAATGGTGCTTTTGGCAGAACGCGCGTGTGGATTTCTACCAAACAACGTGAAAAGCATGCCGATGCTGCTCTTTTTAACATCCGCACATGGATTTGTGCCAAAGCGCGTTTTAAGCATGCGCATGCATCTTTTGGTAGACGCGGACGCAGTTTTCTGCAAAACCACACGATAGGCATGCAAATGGTGCTTTTGGCAGAACGCGCGTGTGGATTTCTACCAAACGACGTGAAAAGCATGCCGATGCTGCTCTTTTTAGCACCCGCACATGGATTTGTGCCAAAACGCGTTTTTAGCATGCACATGCATCTTTTGGTAGACGCGGACGCAGTTTTCTGCAAAACCACACGATATGCATGCAAATGGTGCTTTTGGCAGAACGCGCGTGTGGATTTCTACCAAACGACGTGAAAAGCATGCCGATGCTGCTCTTTTTAACATCCGCACATGGATTTGTGCCAAAACGCGTTTTTAGCATGCGCATGCATCTTTTGGTAGACGCGGACGCAGTTTTCTGCAAAACTACACGATATGCATGCAAATGGTGCTTTTGGCAGAACGCGCGTGTGGATTTCTACCAAACGACGTGAAAAGCATGCCGATGCTGCTCTTTTTAACATCCGCACATGGATTTGTGCCAAAACGCGTTTTAAGCATGCGCATGCATCTTTTGGTAGACGCGGACGCAGTTTTCTGCAAAACCACACGATATGCATGCAAATGGTGCTTTTGGCAGAACGCGCGCGTGGATTTCTACCAAACGACGTGAAAAGCATGCCGATGCTGCTCTTTTTAACATCCGCACATGGATTTGTGCCAAAACGCGTTTTTAGCATGCACATGCATCTTTTGGTAGACGCGGACGCAGTTTTCTGCAAAACCACACGATATGCATGCAAATGGTGCTTTTGGCAGAACGCGCGCGTGGATTTCTACCAAACGACGTGAAAAGCATGCCGATGCTGCTCTTTTTAACATCCGCACATGGATTTGTGCCAAAGCGCGTTTTAAGCATGCGCATGCATCTTTTGGTAGACGCGGACGCAGTTTTCTGCAAAACCACACGATAGGCATGCAAATGGTGCTTTTTGCAGAACGCGCGTGTGGATTTCTACCAAACGACGTGAAAAGCATGCCGATGCTGCTCTTTTTAGCACCCGCACATGGATTTGTGCCAAAACGCGTTTTAAGCATGCGCATGCATCTTTTGGTAGACGCGGACGCAGTTTTCTGCAAAACCACACGATATGCATGCAAATGGTGCTTTTGGCAGAACGCGCGCGTGGATTTCTACCAAACGACGTGAAAAGCATGCCGATGCTGCTCTTTTTAACATCCGCACATGGATTTGTGCCAAAACGCGTTTTAAGCATGCGCATGCATCTTTTGGTAGACGCGGACGCAGTTTTCTGCAAAACCACACGATAGGCATGCAAATGGTGCTTTTGGCAGAACGCGCGCATGGATTTCTACCAAACGACGTGAAAAGCATGCCGATGCTGCTCTTTTTAGCACCCGCACATGGATTTGTGCCAAAACGCGTTTTTAGCATGCACATGCATCTTTTGGTAGACGCGGACGCAGTTTTCTGCAAAACCACACGATATGCATGCAAATGGTGCTTTTGGCAGAACGCGCGTGTGGATTTCTACCAAACGACGTGAAAAGCATGCCGATGCTGCTCTTTTTAGCACCCGCACATGGATTTGTGCCAAAACGCGTTTTAAGCATGCGCATGCATGTTTTGGTAGACGCGGACGCAGTTTTCTGCAAAACCACACGATAGGCATGCAAATGGTGCTTTTGGCAGAACGCGCGTGTGGATTTCTACCAAACGACGTGAAAAGCATGCCGATGCTGCTCTTTTTAGCACCCGCACATGGATTTGTGCCAAAGCGCGTTTTAAGCATGCGCATGCATCTTTTGGTAGACGCGGACGCAGTTTTCTGCAAAACCACACGATATGCATGCAAATGGTGCTTTTGGCAGAACGCGCGTGTGGATTTCTACCAAACGACGTGAAAAGCATGCCGATGCTGCTCTTTTTAACATCCGAACATGGATTTGTGCCAAAACGCGTTTTTAGCATGCACATGCATCTTTTGGTAGACGCGGACGCAGTTTTCTGCAAAACCACACGATATGCATGCAAATGGTGCTTTTGGCAGAACGCGCGTGTGGATTTCTACCAAACGACGTGAAAAGCATGCCGATGCTGCTCTTTTTAACATCCGCACATGGATTTGTGCCAAAGCGCGTTTTAAGCATGCGCATGCATCTTTTGGTAGACGCGGACGCAGTTTTCTGCAAAACCACACGATAGGCATGCAAATGGTGCTTTTGGCAGAACGCGCGTGTGGATTTCTACCAAACGACGTGAAAAGCATGCCGATGCTGCTCTTTTTAGCACCCGCACATGGATTTGTGCCAAAACGCGTTTTAAGCATGCGCATGCATCTTTTGGTAGACGCGGACGCAGTTTTCTGCAAAACCACACGATATGCATGCAAATGGTGCTTTTGGCAGAACGCGCGCGTGGATTTCTACCAAACGACGTGAAAAGCATGCCGATGCTGCTCTTTTTAACATCCGCACATGGATTTGTGCCAAAACGCGTTTTAAGCATGCGCATGCATCTTTTGGTAGACGCGGACGCAGTTTTCTGCAAAACCACACGATAGGCATGCAAATGGTGCTTTTGGCAGAACGCGCGCGTGGATTTCTACCAAACGACGTGAAAAGCATGCCGATGCTGCTCTTTTTAGCACCCGCACATGGATTTGTGCCAAAACGCGTTTTTAGCATGCGCATGCATCTTTTGGTAGACGCGGACGCAGTTTTCTGCAAAACCACACGATATGCATGAAAATGGTGCTTTTGGCAGAACGCGCGTGTGGATTTCTACCAAACGACGTGAAAAGCATGCCGATGCTGCTCTTTTTAACATCCGCACATGGATTTGTGCCAAAACGCGTTTTTAGCATGCACATGCATCTTTTGGTAGACGCGGACGCAGTTTTCTGCAAAACCACACGATATGCATGCAAATGGTGCTTTTGGCAGAACGCGCGTGTGGATTTCTACCAAACGACGTGAAAAGCATGCCGATGCTGCTCTTTTTAACATCCGCACATGGATTTGTGCCAAAGCGCGTTTTAAGCATGCGCATGCATCTTTTGGTAGACGCGGACGCAGTTTTCTGCAAAACCACACGATAGGCATGCAAATGGTGCTTTTGGCAGAACGCGCGTGTGGATTTCTACCAAACGACGTGAAAAGCATGCCGATGCTGCTCTTTTTAGCACCCGCACATGGATTTGTGCCAAAACGCGTTTTTAGCATGCACATGCATCTTTTGGTAGACGCGGACGCAGTTTTCTGCAAAACCACACGATATGCATGCAAATGGTGCTTTTGGCAGAACGCGCGTGTGGATTTCTACCAAACGACGTGAAAAGCATGCCGATGCTGCTCTTTTTAACATCCGCACATGGATTTGTGCCAAAACGCGTTTTAAGCATGCGCATGCATCTTTTGGTAGACGCGGACGCAGTTTTCTGCAAAACCACACGATAGGCATGCAAATGGTGATTTTGGCAGAACGCGCGCGTGGATTTCTACCAAACGACGTGAAAAGCATGCCGATGCTGCTCTTTTTAGCACCCGCACATGGATTTGTGCCAAAACGCGTTTTTAGCATGCGCATGCATCTTTTGGTAGACGCGGACGCAGTTTTCTGCAAAACCACACGATATGCATGAAAATGGTGCTTTTGGCAGAACGCGCGTGTGGATTTCTACCAAACGACGTGAAAAGCATGCCGATGCTGCTCTTTTTAACATCCGCACATGGATTTGTGCCAAAACGCGTTTTTAGCATGCACATGCATCTTTTGGTAGACGCGGACGCAGTTTTCTGCAAAACCACACGATATGCATGCAAATGGTGCTTTTGGCAGAACGCGCGTGTGGATTTCTACCAAACGACGTGAAAAGCATGCCGATGCTGCTCTTTTTAACATCCGCACATGGATTTGTGCCAAAGCGCGTTTTAAGCATGCGCATGCATCTTTTGGTAGACGCGGACGCAGTTTTCTGCAAAACCACACGATAGGCATGCAAATGGTGCTTTTGGCAGAACGCGCGTGTGGATTTCTACCAAACGACGTGAAAAGCATGCCGATGCTGCTCTTTTTAGCACCCGCACATGGATTTGTGCCAAAACGCGTTTTTAGCATGCACATGCATCTTTTGGTAGACGCGGACGCAGTTTTCTGCAAAACCACACGATATGCATGCAAATGGTGCTTTTGGCAGAACGCGCGTGTGGATTTCTACCAAACGACGTGAAAAGCATGCCGATGCTGCTCTTTTTAACATCCGCACATGGATTTGTGCCAAAACGCGTTTTTAGCATGCGCATGCATCTTTTGGTAGACGCGGACGCAGTTTTCTGCAAAACTACACGATATGCATGCAAATGGTGCTTTTGGCAGAACGCGCGTGTGGATTTCTACCAAACGACGTGAAAAGCATGCCGATGCTGCTCTTTTTAACATCCGCACATGGATTTGTGCCAAAACGCGTTTTAAGCATGCGCATGCATCTTTTGGTAGACGCGGACGCAGTTTTCTGCAAAACCACACGATATGCATGCAAATGGTGCTTTTGGCAGAACGCGCGCGTGGATTTCTACCAAACGACGTGAAAAGCATGCCGATGCTGCTCTTTTTAACATCCGCACATGGATTTGTGCCAAAACGCGTTTTTAGCATGCACATGCATCTTTTGGTAGACGCGGACGCAGTTTTCTGCAAAACCACACGATATGCATGCAAATGGTGCTTTTGGCAGAACGCGCGCGTGGATTTCTACCAAACGACGTGAAAAGCATGCCGATGCTGCTCTTTTTAACATCCGCACATGGATTTGTGCCAAAGCGCGTTTTAAGCATGCGCATGCATCTTTTGGTAGACGCGGACGCAGTTTTCTGCAAAACCACACGATAGGCATGCAAATGGTGCTTTTTGCAGAACGCGCGTGTGGATTTCTACCAAACGACGTGAAAAGCATGCCGATGCTGCTCTTTTTAGCACCCGCACATGGATTTGTGCCAAAACGCGTTTTAAGCATGCGCATGCATCTTTTGGTAGACGCGGACGCAGTTTTCTGCAAAACCACACGATATGCATGCAAATGGTGCTTTTGGCAGAACGCGCGCGTGGATTTCTACCAAACGACGTGAAAAGCATGCCGATGCTGCTCTTTTTAACATCCGCACATGGATTTGTGCCAAAACGCGTTTTAAGCATGCGCATGCATCTTTTGGTAGACGCGGACGCAGTTTTCTGCAAAACCACACGATAGGCATGCAAATGGTGCTTTTGGCAGAACGCGCGCATGGATTTCTACCAAACGACGTGAAAAGCATGCCGATGCTGCTCTTTTTAGCACCCGCACATGGATTTGTGCCAAAACGCGTTTTTAGCATGCACATGCATCTTTTGGTAGACGCGGACGCAGTTTTCTGCAAAACCACACGATATGCATGCAAATGGTGCTTTTGGCAGAACGCGCGTGTGGATTTCTACCAAACGACGTGAAAAGCATGCCGATGCTGCTCTTTTTAGCACCCGCACATGGATTTGTGCCAAAACGCGTTTTAAGCATGCGCATGCATGTTTTGGTAGACGCGGACGCAGTTTTCTGCAAAACCACACGATAGGCATGCAAATGGTGCTTTTGGCAGAACGCGCGTGTGGATTTCTACCAAACGACGTGAAAAGCATGCCGATGCTGCTCTTTTTAGCACCCGCACATGGATTTGTGCCAAAGCGCGTTTTAAGCATGCGCATGCATCTTTTGGTAGACGCGGACGCAGTTTTCTGCAAAACCACACGATATGCATGCAAATGGTGCTTTTGGCAGAACGCGCGTGTGGATTTCTACCAAACGACGTGAAAAGCATGCCGATGCTGCTCTTTTTAACATCCGAACATGGATTTGTGCCAAAACGCGTTTTTAGCATGCACATGCATCTTTTGGTAGACGCGGACGCAGTTTTCTGCAAAACCACACGATATGCATGCAAATGGTGCTTTTGGCAGAACGCGCGTGTGGATTTCTACCAAACGACGTGAAAAGCATGCCGATGCTGCTCTTTTTAACATCCGCACATGGATTTGTGCCAAAGCGCGTTTTAAGCATGCGCATGCATCTTTTGGTAGACGCGGACGCAGTTTTCTGCAAAACCACACGATAGGCATGCAAATGGTGCTTTTGGCAGAACGCGCGTGTGGATTTCTACCAAACGACGTGAAAAGCATGCCGATGCTGCTCTTTTTAGCACCCGCACATGGATTTGTGCCAAAACGCGTTTTAAGCATGCGCATGCATCTTTTGGTAGACGCGGACGCAGTTTTCTGCAAAACCACACGATATGCATGCAAATGGTGCTTTTGGCAGAACGCGCGCGTGGATTTCTACCAAACGACGTGAAAAGCATGCCGATGCTGCTCTTTTTAACATCCGCACATGGATTTGTGCCAAAGCGCGTTTTAAGCATGCGCATGCATCTTTTGGTAGACGCGGACGCAGTTTTCTGCAAAACCACACGATAGGCATGCAAATGGTGCTTTTTGCAGAACGCGCGTGTGGATTTCTACCAAACGACGTGAAAAGCATGCCGATGCTGCTCTTTTTAGCACCCGCACATGGATTTGTGCCAAAACGCGTTTTAAGCATGCGCATGCATCTTTTGGTAGACGCGGACGCAGTTTTCTGCAAAACCACACGATATGCATGCAAATGGTGCTTTTGGCAGAACGCGCGCGTGGATTTCTACCAAACGACGTGAAAAGCATGCCGATGCTGCTCTTTTTAACATCCGCACATGGATTTGTGCCAAAACGCGTTTTAAGCATGCGCATGCATCTTTTGGTAGACGCGGACGCAGTTTTCTGCAAAACCACACGATAGGCATGCAAATGGTGCTTTTGGCAGAACGCGCGCATGGATTTCTACCAAACGACGTGAAAAGCATGCCGATGCTGCTCTTTTTAGCACCCGCACATGGATTTGTGCCAAAACGCGTTTTTAGCATGCACATGCATCTTTTGGTAGACGCGGACGCAGTTTTCTGCAAAACCACACGATATGCATGCAAATGGTGCTTTTGGCAGAACGCGCGTGTGGATTTCTACCAAACGACGTGAAAAGCATGCCGATGCTGCTCTTTTTAGCACCCGCACATGGATTTGTGCCAAAACGCGTTTTAAGCATGCGCATGCATGTTTTGGTAGACGCGGACGCAGTTTTCTGCAAAACCACACGATAGGCATGCAAATGGTGCTTTTGGCAGAACGCGCGTGTGGATTTCTACCAAACGACGTGAAAAGCATGCCGATGCTGCTCTTTTTAGCACCCGCACATGGATTTGTGCCAAAGCGCGTTTTAAGCATGCGCATGCATCTTTTGGTAGACGCGGACGCAGTTTTCTGCAAAACCACACGATATGCATGCAAATGGTGCTTTTGGCAGAACGCGCGTGTGGATTTCTACCAAACGACGTGAAAAGCATGCCGATGCTGCTCTTTTTAGCACCCGCGCATGGATATGTGCCAAAACGCGTTTTAAGCATGCGCATGCATCTTTTGGTAGACGCGGACGCAGTTTTCTGCAAAACCACACGATATGCATGCAAATGGTGCTTTTGGCAGAACGCGCGTGTGGATTTCTACCAAACGACGTGAAAAGCATGCCGATGCTGCTCTTTTTAGCACCCGCACATGGATTTGTGCCAAAACGCGTTTTAAGCATGCGCATGCATCTTTTGGTAGACGCGGACGCAGTTTTCTGCAAAACCACACGATATGCATGCAAATGGTGCTTTTGGCAGAACGCGCGCGTGGATTTCTACCAAACGACGTGAAAAGCATGCCGATGCTGCTCTTTTTAACATCCGCACATGGATTTGTGCCAAAGCGCGTTTTAAGCATGCGCATGCATCTTTTGGTAGACGCGGACGCAGTTTTCTGCAAAACCACACGATATGCATGCAAATGGTGCTTTTGGCAGAACGCGCGTGTGGATTTCTACCAAACGACGTGAAAAGCATGCCGATGCTGCTCTTTTTAACATCCGCACATGGATTTGTGCCAAAGCGCGTTTTAAGCATGCGCATGCATCTTTTGGTAGACGCGGACGCAGTTTTCTGCAAAACCACACGATAGGCATGCAAATGGTGCTTTTGGCAGAACGCGCGTGTGGATTTCTACCAAACGACGTGAAAAGCATGCCGATGCTGCTCTTTTTAGCACCCGCACATGGATTTGTGCCAAAAACGCGTTTTAAGCATGCGCATGCATCTTTTGGTAGACGCGGACGCAGTTTTCTGCAAAACCACACGATATGCATGCAAATGGTGCTTTTGGCAGAACGCGCGCGTGGATTTCTACCAAACGACGTGAAAAGCATGCCGATGCTGCTCTTTTTAGCACCCGCACATGGATTTTGCCAAAACGCGTTTTAAGCATGCGCATGCATCTTTTGGTAGACGCGGACGCAGTTTTCTGCAAAACCACACGATATGCATGCAAATGGTGCTTTTGGCAGAACGCGCGCGTGGATTTCTACCAAACGACGTGAAAAGCATGCCGATGCTGCTCTTTTTAACATCCGCACATGGATTTGTGCCAAAGCGCGTTTTAAGCATGCGCATGCATCTTTTGGTAGACGCGGACGCAGTTTTCTGCAAAACCACACGATAGGCATGCAAATGGTGCTTTTGGCAGAACGCGCGTGTGGATTTCTACCAAACGACGTGAAAAGCATGCCGATGCTGCTCTTTTTAGCACCCGCACATGGATTTGTGCCAAAACGCGTTTTAAGCATGCGCATGCATCTTTTGGTAGACGCGGACGCAGTTTTCTGCAAAACCACACGATATGCATGCAAATGGTGCTTTTGGCAGAACGCGCGCGTGGATTTCTACCAAACGACGTGAAAAGCATGCCGATGCTGCTCTTTTTAACATCCGCACATGGATTTGTGCCAAAACGCGTTTTAAGCATGCGCATGCATCTTTTGGTAGACGCGGACGCAGTTTTCTGCAAAACCACACGATAGGCATGCAAATGGTGCTTTTGGCAGAACGCGCGCGTGGATTTCTACCAAACGACGTGAAAAGCATGCCGATGCTGCTCTTTTTAGCACCCGCACATGGATTTGTGCCAAAACGCGTTTTTAGCATGCACATGCATCTTTTGGTACACGCGGACGCAGTTTTCTGCAAAACCACACGATATGCATGCAAATGGTGCTTTTGGCAGAACGCGTGTGGATTTCTACCAAACGACGTGAAAAGCATGCCGATGCTGCTCTTTTTAGCACCCGCACATGGATTTGTGCCAAAACGCGTTTTAAGCATGCGCATGCATCTTTTGGTAGACGCGGACGCAGTTTTCTGCAAAACCACACGATATGCATGCAAATGGTGCTTTTGGCAGAACGCGCGTGTGGATTTCTACCAAACGACGTGAAAAGCATGCCGATGCTGCTCTTTTTAGCACCCGCACATGGATTTGTGCCAAAGCGCGTTTTAAGCATGCGCATGCATCTTTTGGTAGACGCGGACGCAGTTTTCTGCAAAACCACACGATAGGCATGCAAATGGTGCTTTTGGCAGAACGCGCGTGTGGATTTCTACCAAACGACGTGAAAAGCATGCCGATGCTGCTCTTTTTAGCACCCGCACATGGATTTGTGCCAAAACGCGTTTTAAGCATGCGCATGCATCTTTTGGTAGACGCGGACGCAGTTTTCTGCAAAACCACACGATATGCATGCAAATGGTGCTTTTGGCAGAACGCGCGCGTGGATTTCTACCAAACGACGTGAAAAGCATGCCGATGCTGCTCTTTTTAACATCCGCACATGGATTTGTGCCAAAACGCGTTTTTAGCATGCACATGCATCTTTTGGTAGACGCGGACGCAGTTTTCTGCAAAACCACACGATATGCATGCAAATGGTGCTTTTGGCAGAACGCGCGCGTGGATTTCTACCAAACGACGTGAAAAGCATGCCGATGCTGCTCTTTTTAACATCCGCACATGGATTTGTGCCAAAACGCGTTTTAAGCATGCGCATGCATCTTTTGGTAGACGCAGTTTTCTGCAAAACCACACGATAGGCATGCAAATGGTGCTTTTGGCAGAACGCGCGTGTGGATTTCTACCAAACGACGTGAAAAGCATGCCGATGCTGCTCTTTTTAGCACCCGCACATGGATTTGTGCCAAAACGCGTTTTAAGCATGCGCATGCATCTTTTGGTAGACGCGGACTCAGTTTTCTGCAAAACCACACGATAGGCATGCAAATGGTGCTTTTGGCAGAACGCGCGCGTGGATTTCTACCAAACGACGTGAAAAGCATGCCGATGCTGCTCTTTTTAGCACCCGCACATGGATTTGTGCCAAAGTGCGTTTTAAGCATGCGCATGCATCTTTTGGTAGACGCGGACGCAGTTTTCTGCAAAACCACACGATATGCATGCAAATGGTGCTTTTGGCAGAACGCGCGTGTGCATTTCTACCAAACGACGTGAAAAGCATGCCGATGCTGCTCTTTTTAGCACCCGCACATGAATTTGTGCCAAAACGCGTTTTTAGCATGCACATGCATCTTTTGGTAGACGCGGACGCAGTTTTCTGCAAAACCACACGATATGCATGCAAATGGTGCTTTTGGCAGAACGCGCGTGTGGATTTCTACCAAACGACGTGAAAAGCATGCCGATGCTGCTCTTTTTAGCACCCGCACATGGATTTGTGCCAAAACGCGTTTTAAGCATGCGCATGCATCTTTTGGTAGACGCGGACGCAGTTTTCTGCAAAACCACACGATAGGCATGCAAATGGTGCTTTTGGCAGAACGCGCGTGTGGATTTCTACCAAACGACGTGAAAAGCATGCCGATGCTGCTCTTTTTAGCACCCGCACATGGATTTGTGCCAAAACGCGTTTTAAGCATGCGCATGCATCTTTTGGTAGACGCGGACGCAGTTTTCTGCAAAACCACACGATATGCATGCAAATGGTGCTTTTGGCAGAACGCGCGCGTGGATTTCTACCAAACGACGTGAAAAGCATGCCGATGCTGCTCTTTTTAACATCCGCACATGGATTTGTGCCAAAGCGCGTTTTAAGCATGCGCATGCATCTTTTGGTAGACGCGGACGCAGTTTTCTGCAAAACCACACGATAGGCATGCAAATGGTGCTTTTTGCAGAACGCGCGTGTGGATTTCTACCAAACGACGTGAAAAGCATGCCGATGCTGCTCTTTTTAGCACCCGCACATGGATTTGTGCCAAAACGCGTTTTAAGCATGCGCATGCATCTTTTGGTAGACGCGGACGCAGTTTTCTGCAAAACCACACGATATGCATGCAAATGGTGCTTTTGGCAGAACGCGCGCGTGGATTTCTACCAAACGACGTGAAAAGCATGCCGATGCTGCTCTTTTTAACATCCGCACATGGATTTGTGCCAAAGCGCGTTTTAAGCATGCGCATGCATCTTTTGGTAGACGCGGACGCAGTTTTCTGCAAAACCACACGATAGGCATGCAAATGGTGCTTTTGGCAGAACGCGCGTGTGGATTTCTACCAAACGACGTGAAAAGCATGCCGATGCTGCTCTTTTTAGCACCCGCACATGGATTTGTGCCAAAACGCGTTTTAAGCATGCGCATGCATCTTTTGGTAGACGCGGACGCAGTTTTCTGCAAAACCACACGATATGCATGCAAATGGTGCTTTTGGCAGAACGCGCGCGTGGATTTCTACCAAACGACGTGAAAAGCATGCCGATGCTGCTCTTTTTAACATCCGCACATGGATTTGTGCCAAAACGCGTTTTAAGCATGCGCATGCATCTTTTGGTAGACGCGGACGCAGTTTTCTGCAAAACCACACGATAGGCATGCAAATGGTGCTTTTGGCAGAACGCGCGCGTGGATTTCTACCAAACGACGTGAAAAGCATGCCGATGCTGCTCTTTTTAACATCCGCACATGGATTTGTGCCAAAGCGCGTTTTAAGCATGCGCATGCATCTTTTGGTAGACGCGGACGCAGTTTTCTGCAAAACCACACGATCTGCATGCAAATGGTGCTTTTGGCAGAACGCGCGTGTGGATTTCTACCAAACGACGTGAAAAGCATGCCGATGCTGCTCTTTTTAACATCCGCACATGGATTTGTGCCAAAGCGCGTTTTAAGCATGTGCATGCATCTTTTGGTAGACGCGGACGCAGTTTTCTGCAAAACCACAGGATAGGCATGCAAATGGTGCTTTTGGCAGAACGCGCGTGTGGATTTCTACCAAACGACGTGAAAAGCATGCCGATGCTGCTCTTTTTAGCACCCGCACATGGATTTGTGCCAAAACGCGTTTTAAGCATGCGCATGCATCTTTTGGTAGACGCGGACGCAGTTTTCTGCAAAACCACACGATATGCATGCAAATGGTGCTTTTGGCAGAACGCGCGTGTGGATTTCTACCAAACGACGTGAAAAGCATGCCGATGCTGCTCTTTTTAACATCCGCACATGGATTTGTGCCAAAGCGCGTTTTAAGCATGCGCATGCATCTTTTGGTAGACGCGGACGCAGTTTTCTGCAAAACCACACGATAGGCATGCAAATGGTGCTTTTGGCAGAACGCGCGTGTGGATTTCTACCAAACGACGTGAAAAGCATGCCGATGCTGCTCTTTTTAGCACCCGCACATGGATTTGTGCCAAAACGCGTTTTTAGCATGCACATGCATCTTTTGGTAGACGCGGACGCAGTTTTCTGCAAAACCACACGATATGCATGCAAATGGTGCTTTTGGCAGAACGCGCGTGTGGATTTCTACCAAACGACGTGAAAAGCATGCCGATGCTGCTCTTTTTAACATCCGCACATGGATTTGTGCCAAAACGCGTTTTTAGCATGCGCATGCATCTTTTGGTAGACGCGGACGCAGTTTTCTGCAAAACTACACGATATGCATGCAAATGGTGCTTTTGGCAGAACGCGCGTGTGGATTTCTACCAAACGACGTGAAAAGCATGCCGATGCTGCTCTTTTTAACATCCGCACATGGATTTGTGCCAAAACGCGTTTTAAGCATGCGCATGCATCTTTTGGTAGACGCGGACGCAGTTTTCTGCAAAACCACACGATATGCATGCAAATGGTGCTTTTGGCAGAACGCGCGCGTGGATTTCTACCAAACGACGTGAAAAGCATGCCGATGCTGCTCTTTTTAACATCCGCACATGGATTTGTGCCAAAACGCGTTTTTAGCATGCACATGCATCTTTTGGTAGACGCGGACGCAGTTTTCTGCAAAACCACACGATATGCATGCAAATGGTGCTTTTGGCAGAACGCGCGCGTGGATTTCTACCAAACGACGTGAAAAGCATGCCGATGCTGCTCTTTTTAACATCCGCACATGGATTTGTGCCAAAGCGCGTTTTAAGCATGCGCATGCATCTTTTGGTAGACGCGGACGCAGTTTTCTGCAAAACCACACGATAGGCATGCAAATGGTGCTTTTTGCAGAACGCGCGTGTGGATTTCTACCAAACGACGTGAAAAGCATGCCGATGCTGCTCTTTTTAGCACCCGCACATGGATTTGTGCCAAAACGCGTTTTAAGCATGCGCATGCATCTTTTGGTAGACGCGGACGCAGTTTTCTGCAAAACCACACGATATGCATGCAAATGGTGCTTTTGGCAGAACGCGCGCGTGGATTTCTACCAAACGACGTGAAAAGCATGCCGATGCTGCTCTTTTTAACATCCGCACATGGATTTGTGCCAAAACGCGTTTTAAGCATGCGCATGCATCTTTTGGTAGACGCGGACGCAGTTTTCTGCAAAACCACACGATAGGCATGCAAATGGTGCTTTTGGCAGAACGCGCGCATGGATTTCTACCAAACGACGTGAAAAGCATGCCGATGCTGCTCTTTTTAGCACCCGCACATGGATTTGTGCCAAAACGCGTTTTTAGCATGCACATGCATCTTTTGGTAGACGCGGACGCAGTTTTCTGCAAAACCACACGATATGCATGCAAATGGTGCTTTTGGCAGAACGCGCGTGTGGATTTCTACCAAACGACGTGAAAAGCATGCCGATGCTGCTCTTTTTAGCACCCGCACATGGATTTGTGCCAAAACGCGTTTTAAGCATGCGCATGCATGTTTTGGTAGACGCGGACGCAGTTTTCTGCAAAACCACACGATAGGCATGCAAATGGTGCTTTTGGCAGAACGCGCGTGTGGATTTCTACCAAACGACGTGAAAAGCATGCCGATGCTGCTCTTTTTAGCACCCGCACATGGATTTGTGCCAAAGCGCGTTTTAAGCATGCGCATGCATCTTTTGGTAGACGCGGACGCAGTTTTCTGCAAAACCACACGATATGCATGCAAATGGTGCTTTTGGCAGAACGCGCGTGTGGATTTCTACCAAACGACGTGAAAAGCATGCCGATGCTGCTCTTTTTAACATCCGAACATGGATTTGTGCCAAAACGCGTTTTTAGCATGCACATGCATCTTTTGGTAGACGCGGACGCAGTTTTCTGCAAAACCACACGATATGCATGCAAATGGTGCTTTTGGCAGAACGCGCGTGTGGATTTCTACCAAACGACGTGAAAAGCATGCCGATGCTGCTCTTTTTAACATCCGCACATGGATTTGTGCCAAAGCGCGTTTTAAGCATGCGCATGCATCTTTTGGTAGACGCGGACGCAGTTTTCTGCAAAACCACACGATAGGCATGCAAATGGTGCTTTTGGCAGAACGCGCGTGTGGATTTCTACCAAACGACGTGAAAAGCATGCCGATGCTGCTCTTTTTAGCACCCGCACATGGATTTGTGCCAAAACGCGTTTTAAGCATGCGCATGCATCTTTTGGTAGACGCGGACGCAGTTTTCTGCAAAACCACACGATATGCATGCAAATGGTGCTTTTGGCAGAACGCGCGCGTGGATTTCTACCAAACGACGTGAAAAGCATGCCGATGCTGCTCTTTTTAACATCCGCACATGGATTTGTGCCAAAGCGCGTTTTAAGCATGCGCATGCATCTTTTGGTAGACGCGGACGCAGTTTTCTGCAAAACCACACGATAGGCATGCAAATGGTGCTTTTTGCAGAACGCGCGTGTGGATTTCTACCAAACGACGTGAAAAGCATGCCGATGCTGCTCTTTTTAGCACCCGCACATGGATTTGTGCCAAAACGCGTTTTAAGCATGCGCATGCATCTTTTGGTAGACGCGGACGCAGTTTTCTGCAAAACCACACGATATGCATGCAAATGGTGCTTTTGGCAGAACGCGCGCGTGGATTTCTACCAAACGACGTGAAAAGCATGCCGATGCTGCTCTTTTTAACATCCGCACATGGATTTGTGCCAAAACGCGTTTTAAGCATGCGCATGCATCTTTTGGTAGACGCGGACGCAGTTTTCTGCAAAACCACACGATAGGCATGCAAATGGTGCTTTTGGCAGAACGCGCGCATGGATTTCTACCAAACGACGTGAAAAGCATGCCGATGCTGCTCTTTTTAGCACCCGCACATGGATTTGTGCCAAAACGCGTTTTTAGCATGCACATGCATCTTTTGGTAGACGCGGACGCAGTTTTCTGCAAAACCACACGATATGCATGCAAATGGTGCTTTTGGCAGAACGCGCGTGTGGATTTCTACCAAACGACGTGAAAAGCATGCCGATGCTGCTCTTTTTAGCACCCGCACATGGATTTGTGCCAAAACGCGTTTTAAGCATGCGCATGCATGTTTTGGTAGACGCGGACGCAGTTTTCTGCAAAACCACACGATAGGCATGCAAATGGTGCTTTTGGCAGAACGCGCGTGTGGATTTCTACCAAACGACGTGAAAAGCATGCCGATGCTGCTCTTTTTAGCACCCGCACATGGATTTGTGCCAAAGCGCGTTTTAAGCATGCGCATGCATCTTTTGGTAGACGCGGACGCAGTTTTCTGCAAAACCACACGATATGCATGCAAATGGTGCTTTTGGCAGAACGCGCGTGTGGATTTCTACCAAACGACGTGAAAAGCATGCCGATGCTGCTCTTTTTAGCACCCGCGCATGGATATGTGCCAAAACGCGTTTTAAGCATGCGCATGCATCTTTTGGTAGACGCGGACGCAGTTTTCTGCAAAACCACACGATATGCATGCAAATGGTGCTTTTGGCAGAACGCGCGTGTGGATTTCTACCAAACGACGTGAAAAGCATGCCGATGCTGCTCTTTTTAGCACCCGCACATGGATTTGTGCCAAAACGCGTTTTAAGCATGCGCATGCATCTTTTGGTAGACGCGGACGCAGTTTTCTGCAAAACCACACGATATGCATGCAAATGGTGCTTTTGGCAGAACGCGCGCGTGGATTTCTACCAAACGACGTGAAAAGCATGCCGATGCTGCTCTTTTTAACATCCGCACATGGATTTGTGCCAAAGCGCGTTTTAAGCATGCGCATGCATCTTTTGGTAGACGCGGACGCAGTTTTCTGCAAAACCACACGATATGCATGCAAATGGTGCTTTTGGCAGAACGCGCGTGTGGATTTCTACCAAACGACGTGAAAAGCATGCCGATGCTGCTCTTTTTAACATCCGCACATGGATTTGTGCCAAAGCGCGTTTTAAGCATGCGCATGCATCTTTTGGTAGACGCGGACGCAGTTTTCTGCAAAACCACACGATAGGCATGCAAATGGTGCTTTTGGCAGAACGCGCGTGTGGATTTCTACCAAACGACGTGAAAAGCATGCCGATGCTGCTCTTTTTAGCACCCGCACATGGATTTGTGCCAAAAACGCGTTTTAAGCATGCGCATGCATCTTTTGGTAGACGCGGACGCAGTTTTCTGCAAAACCACACGATATGCATGCAAATGGTGCTTTTGGCAGAACGCGCGCGTGGATTTCTACCAAACGACGTGAAAAGCATGCCGATGCTGCTCTTTTTAGCACCCGCACATGGATTTTGCCAAAACGCGTTTTAAGCATGCGCATGCATCTTTTGGTAGACGCGGACGCAGTTTTCTGCAAAACCACACGATATGCATGCAAATGGTGCTTTTGGCAGAACGCGCGCGTGGATTTCTACCAAACGACGTGAAAAGCATGCCGATGCTGCTCTTTTTAACATCCGCACATGGATTTGTGCCAAAGCGCGTTTTAAGCATGCGCATGCATCTTTTGGTAGACGCGGACGCAGTTTTCTGCAAAACCACACGATAGGCATGCAAATGGTGCTTTTGGCAGAACGCGCGTGTGGATTTCTACCAAACGACGTGAAAAGCATGCCGATGCTGCTCTTTTTAGCACCCGCACATGGATTTGTGCCAAAACGCGTTTTAAGCATGCGCATGCATCTTTTGGTAGACGCGGACGCAGTTTTCTGCAAAACCACACGATATGCATGCAAATGGTGCTTTTGGCAGAACGCGCGCGTGGATTTCTACCAAACGACGTGAAAAGCATGCCGATGCTGCTCTTTTTAACATCCGCACATGGATTTGTGCCAAAACGCGTTTTAAGCATGCGCATGCATCTTTTGGTAGACGCGGACGCAGTTTTCTGCAAAACCACACGATAGGCATGCAAATGGTGCTTTTGGCAGAACGCGCGCGTGGATTTCTACCAAACGACGTGAAAAGCATGCCGATGCTGCTCTTTTTAGCACCCGCACATGGATTTGTGCCAAAACGCGTTTTTAGCATGCACATGCATCTTTTGGTACACGCGGACGCAGTTTTCTGCAAAACCACACGATATGCATGCAAATGGTGCTTTTGGCAGAACGCGTGTGGATTTCTACCAAACGACGTGAAAAGCATGCCGATGCTGCTCTTTTTAGCACCCGCACATGGATTTGTGCCAAAACGCGTTTTAAGCATGCGCATGCATCTTTTGGTAGACGCGGACGCAGTTTTCTGCAAAACCACACGATATGCATGCAAATGGTGCTTTTGGCAGAACGCGCGTGTGGATTTCTACCAAACGACGTGAAAAGCATGCCGATGCTGCTCTTTTTAGCACCCGCACATGGATTTGTGCCAAAGCGCGTTTTAAGCATGCGCATGCATCTTTTGGTAGACGCGGACGCAGTTTTCTGCAAAACCACACGATAGGCATGCAAATGGTGCTTTTGGCAGAACGCGCGTGTGGATTTCTACCAAACGACGTGAAAAGCATGCCGATGCTGCTCTTTTTAGCACCCGCACATGGATTTGTGCCAAAACGCGTTTTAAGCATGCGCATGCATCTTTTGGTAGACGCGGACGCAGTTTTCTGCAAAACCACACGATATGCATGCAAATGGTGCTTTTGGCAGAACGCGCGCGTGGATTTCTACCAAACGACGTGAAAAGCATGCCGATGCTGCTCTTTTTAACATCCGCACATGGATTTGTGCCAAAACGCGTTTTTAGCATGCACATGCATCTTTTGGTAGACGCGGACGCAGTTTTCTGCAAAACCACACGATATGCATGCAAATGGTGCTTTTGGCAGAACGCGCGCGTGGATTTCTACCAAACGACGTGAAAAGCATGCCGATGCTGCTCTTTTTAACATCCGCACATGGATTTGTGCCAAAACGCGTTTTAAGCATGCGCATGCATCTTTTGGTAGACGCAGTTTTCTGCAAAACCACACGATAGGCATGCAAATGGTGCTTTTGGCAGAACGCGCGTGTGGATTT
The DNA here is from genome assembly GCF_050947875.1 of Dermacentor variabilis. Taxonomy (NCBI): domain Eukaryota; kingdom Metazoa; phylum Arthropoda; class Arachnida; order Ixodida; family Ixodidae; genus Dermacentor; species Dermacentor variabilis. The sequence goes on from NW_027460829.1 coordinate 148,943, forward strand.
CTACCAAACGACGTGAAAAGCATGCCGATGCTGCTCTTTTTAGCACCCGCACATGGATTTGTGCCAAAACGCGTTTTAAGCATGCGCATGCATCTTTTGGTAGACGCGGACTCAGTTTTCTGCAAAACCACACGATAGGCATGCAAATGGTGCTTTTGGCAGAACGCGCGCGTGGATTTCTACCAAACGACGTGAAAAGCATGCCGATGCTGCTCTTTTTAGCACCCGCACATGGATTTGTGCCAAAGTGCGTTTTAAGCATGCGCATGCATCTTTTGGTAGACGCGGACGCAGTTTTCTGCAAAACCACACGATATGCATGCAAATGGTGCTTTTGGCAGAACGCGCGTGTGCATTTCTACCAAACGACGTGAAAAGCATGCCGATGCTGCTCTTTTTAGCACCCGCACATGAATTTGTGCCAAAACGCGTTTTTAGCATGCACATGCATCTTTTGGTAGACGCGGACGCAGTTTTCTGCAAAACCACACGATATGCATGCAAATGGTGCTTTTGGCAGAACGCGCGTGTGGATTTCTACCAAACGACGTGAAAAGCATGCCGATGCTGCTCTTTTTAGCACCCGCACATGGATTTGTGCCAAAACGCGTTTTAAGCATGCGCATGCATCTTTTGGTAGACGCGGACGCAGTTTTCTGCAAAACCACACGATAGGCATGCAAATGGTGCTTTTGGCAGAACGCGCGTGTGGATTTCTACCAAACGACGTGAAAAGCATGCCGATGCTGCTCTTTTTAGCACCCGCACATGGATTTGTGCCAAAACGCGTTTTAAGCATGCGCATGCATCTTTTGGTAGACGCGGACGCAGTTTTCTGCAAAACCACACGATATGCATGCAAATGGTGCTTTTGGCAGAACGCGCGCGTGGATTTCTACCAAACGACGTGAAAAGCATGCCGATGCTGCTCTTTTTAACATCCGCACATGGATTTGTGCCAAAGCGCGTTTTAAGCATGCGCATGCATCTTTTGGTAGACGCGGACGCAGTTTTCTGCAAAACCACACGATAGGCATGCAAATGGTGCTTTTTGCAGAACGCGCGTGTGGATTTCTACCAAACGACGTGAAAAGCATGCCGATGCTGCTCTTTTTAGCACCCGCACATGGATTTGTGCCAAAACGCGTTTTAAGCATGCGCATGCATCTTTTGGTAGACGCGGACGCAGTTTTCTGCAAAACCACACGATATGCATGCAAATGGTGCTTTTGGCAGAACGCGCGCGTGGATTTCTACCAAACGACGTGAAAAGCATGCCGATGCTGCTCTTTTTAACATCCGCACATGGATTTGTGCCAAAGCGCGTTTTAAGCATGCGCATGCATCTTTTGGTAGACGCGGACGCAGTTTTCTGCAAAACCACACGATAGGCATGCAAATGGTGCTTTTGGCAGAACGCGCGTGTGGATTTCTACCAAACGACGTGAAAAGCATGCCGATGCTGCTCTTTTTAGCACCCGCACATGGATTTGTGCCAAAACGCGTTTTAAGCATGCGCATGCATCTTTTGGTAGACGCGGACGCAGTTTTCTGCAAAACCACACGATATGCATGCAAATGGTGCTTTTGGCAGAACGCGCGCGTGGATTTCTACCAAACGACGTGAAAAGCATGCCGATGCTGCTCTTTTTAACATCCGCACATGGATTTGTGCCAAAACGCGTTTTAAGCATGCGCATGCATCTTTTGGTAGACGCGGACGCAGTTTTCTGCAAAACCACACGATAGGCATGCAAATGGTGCTTTTGGCAGAACGCGCGCGTGGATTTCTACCAAACGACGTGAAAAGCATGCCGATGCTGCTCTTTTTAACATCCGCACATGGATTTGTGCCAAAGCGCGTTTTAAGCATGCGCATGCATCTTTTGGTAGACGCGGACGCAGTTTTCTGCAAAACCACACGATCTGCATGCAAATGGTGCTTTTGGCAGAACGCGCGTGTGGATTTCTACCAAACGACGTGAAAAGCATGCCGATGCTGCTCTTTTTAACATCCGCACATGGATTTGTGCCAAAGCGCGTTTTAAGCATGTGCATGCATCTTTTGGTAGACGCGGACGCAGTTTTCTGCAAAACCACAGGATAGGCATGCAAATGGTGCTTTTGGCAGAACGCGCGTGTGGATTTCTACCAAACGACGTGAAAAGCATGCCGATGCTGCTCTTTTTAGCACCCGCACATGGATTTGTGCCAAAACGCGTTTTAAGCATGCGCATGCATCTTTTGGTAGACGCGGACGCAGTTTTCTGCAAAACCACACGATATGCATGCAAATGGTGCTTTTGGCAGAACGCGCGCGTGGATTTCTACCAAACGACGTGAAAAGCATGCCGATGCTGCTCTTTTTAGCACCCGCACATGGATTTGTGCCAAAACGCGTTTTAAGCATGCGCATGCATCTTTTGGTAGACGCGGACGCAGTTTTCTGCAAAACCACACGATATGCATGCAAATGGTGCTTTTGGCAGAACGCGCGCGTGGATTTCTACCAAACGACGTGAAAAGCATGCCGATGCTGCTCTTTTTAACATCCGCACATGGATTTGTGCCAAAACGCGTTTTAAGCATGCGCATGCATCTTTTGGTAGACGCGGACGCAGTTTTCTGCAAAACCACACGATAGGCATGCAAATGGTGCTTTTGGCAGAACGCGCGCGTGGATTTCTACCAAACGACGTGAAAAGCATGCCGATGCTGCTCTTTTTAGCACCCGCACATGGATTTGTGCCAAAACACGTTTTTAGCATGCGCATGCATCTTTTGGTAGACGCGGACGCAGTTTTCTGCAAAACCACACGATATGCATGAAAATGGTGCTTTTGGCAGAACGCGCGTGTGGATTTCTACCAAACGACGTGAAAAGCATGCCGATGCTGCTCTTTTTAACATCCGCACATGGATTTGTGCCAAAACGCGTTTTTAGCATGCACATGCATCTTTTGGTAGACGCGGACGCAGTTTTCTGCAAAACCACACGATATGCATGCAAATGGTGCTTTTGGCAGAACGCGCGTGTGGATTTCTACCAAACGACGTGAAAAGCATGCCGATGCTGCTCTTTTTAACATCCGCACATGGATTTGTGCCAAAGCGCGTTTTAAGCATGCGCATGCATCTTTTGGTAGACGCGGACGCAGTTTTCTGCAAAACCACACGATAGGCATGCAAATGGTGCTTTTGGCAGAACGCGCGTGTGGATTTCTACCAAACGACGTGAAAAGCATGCCGATGCTGCTCTTTTTAGCACCCGCACATGGATTTGTGCCAAAACGCGTTTTTAGCATGCACATGCATCTTTTGGTAGACGCGGACGCAGTTTTCTGCAAAACCACACGATATGCATGCAAATGGTGCTTTTGGCAGAACGCGCGTGTGGATTTCTACCAAACGACGTGAAAAGCATGCCGATGCTGCTCTTTTTAACATCCGCACATGGATTTGTGCCAAAACGCGTTTTTAGCATGCGCATGCATCTTTTGGTAGACGCGGACGCAGTTTTCTGCAAAACTACACGATATGCATGCAAATGGTGCTTTTGGCAGAACGCGCGTGTGGATTTCTACCAAACGACGTGAAAAGCATGCCGATGCTGCTCTTTTTAACATCCGCACATGGATTTGTGCCAAAACGCGTTTTAAGCATGCGCATGCATCTTTTGGTAGACGCGGACGCAGTTTTCTGCAAAACCACACGATATGCATGCAAATGGTGCTTTTGGCAGAACGCGCGCGTGGATTTCTACCAAACGACGTGAAAAGCATGCCGATGCTGCTCTTTTTAACATCCGCACATGGATTTGTGCCAAAACGCGTTTTTAGCACGCACATGCATCTTTTGGTAGACGCGGACGCAGTTTTCTGCAAAACCACACGATATGCATGCAAATGGTGCTTTTGGCAGAACGCGCGCGTGGATTTCTACCAAACGACGTGAAAAGCATGCCGATGCTGCTCTTTTTAACATCCGCACATGGATTTGTGCCAAAGCGCGTTTTAAGCATGCGCATGCATCTTTTGGTAGACGCGGACGCAGTTTTCTGCAAAACCACACGATAGGCATGCAAATGGTGCTTTTTGCAGAACGCGCGTGTGGATTTCTACCAAACGACGTGAAAAGCATGCCGATGCTGCTCTTTTTAGCACCCGCACATGGATTTGTGCCAAAACGCGTTTTAAGCATGCGCATGCATCTTTTGGTAGACGCGGACGCAGTTTTCTGCAAAACCACACGATATGCATGCAAATGGTGCTTTTGGCAGAACGCGCGCGTGGATTTCTACCAAACGACGTGAAAAGCATGCCGATGCTGCTCTTTTTAACATCCGCACATGGATTTGTGCCAAAACGCGTTTTAAGCATGCGCATGCATCTTTTGGTAGACGCGGACGCAGTTTTCTGCAAAACCACACGATAGGCATGCAAATGGTGCTTTTGGCAGAACGCGCGCATGGATTTCTACCAAACGACGTGAAAAGCATGCCGATGCTGCTCTTTTTAGCACCCGCACATGGATTTGTGCCAAAACGCGTTTTTAGCATGCACATGCATCTTTTGGTAGACGCGGACGCAGTTTTCTGCAAAACCACACGATATGCATGCAAATGGTGCTTTTGGCAGAACGCGCGTGTGGATTTCTACCAAACGACGTGAAAAGCATGCCGATGCTGCTCTTTTTAGCACCCGCACATGGATTTGTGCCAAAACGCGTTTTAAGCATGCGCATGCATGTTTTGGTAGACGCGGACGCAGTTTTCTGCAAAACCACACGATAGGCATGCAAATGGTGCTTTTGGCAGAACGCGCGTGTGGATTTCTACCAAACGACGTGAAAAGCATGCCGATGCTGCTCTTTTTAGCACCCGCACATGGATTTGTGCCAAAGCGCGTTTTAAGCATGCGCATGCATCTTTTGGTAGACGCGGACGCAGTTTTCTGCAAAACCACACGATATGCATGCAAATGGTGCTTTTGGCAGAACGCGCGTGTGGATTTCTACCAAACGACGTGAAAAGCATGCCGATGCTGCTCTTTTTAGCACCCGCACATGGATTTGTGCCAAAACGCGTTTTAAGCATGCGCATGCATCTTTTGGTAGACGCGGACGCAGTTTTCTGCAAAACCACACGATATGCATGCAAATGGTGCTTTTGGCAGAACGCGCGCGTGGATTTCTACCAAACGACGTGAAAAGCATGCCGATGCTGCTCTTTTTAACATCCGCACATGGATTTGTGCCAAAGCGCGTTTTAAGCATGCGCATGCATCTTTTGGTAGACGCGGACGCAGTTTTCTGCAAAACCACACGATAGGCATGCAAATGGTGCTTTTGGCAGAACGCGCGTGTGGATTTCTACCAAACGACGTGAAAAGCATGCCGATGCTGCTCTTTTTAGCACCCGCACATGGATTTGTGCCAAAACGCGTTTTAAGCATGCGCATGCATCTTTTGGTAGACGCGGACGCAGTTTTCTGCAAAACCACACGATATGCATGCAAATGGTGCTTTTGGCAGAACGCGCGCGTGGATTTCTACCAAACGACGTGAAAAGCATGCCGATGCTGCTCTTTTTAGCACCCGCACATGGATTTGTGCCAAAACGCGTTTTAAGCATGCGCATGCATCTTTTGGTAGACGCGGACGCAGTTTTCTGCAAAACCACACGATATGCATGCAAATGGTGCTTTTGGCAGAACGCGCGCGTGGATTTCTACCAAACGACGTGAAAAGCATGCCGATGCTGCTCTTTTTAACATCCGCACATGGATTTGTGCCAAAGCGCGTTTTAAGCATGCGCATGCATCTTTTGGTAGACGCGGACGCAGTTTTCTGCAAAACCACACGATAGGCATGCAAATGGTGCTTTTGGCAGAACGCGCGTGTGGATTTCTACCAAACGACGTGAAAAGCATGCCGATGCTGCTCTTTTTAGCACCCGCACATGGATTTGTGCCAAAACGCGTTTTAAGCATGCGCATGCATCTTTTGGTAGACGCGGACGCAGTTTTCTGCAAAACCACACGATATGCATGCAAATGGTGCTTTTGGCAGAACGCGCGCGTGGATTTCTACCAAACGACGTGAAAAGCATACCGATGCTGCTCTTTTTAACATCCGCACATGGATTTGTGCCAAAACGCGTTTTAAGCATGCGCATGCATCTTTTGGTAGACGCGGACGCAGTTTTCTGCAAAACCACACGATAGGCATGCAAATGGTGCTTTTGGCAGAACGCGCGCGTGGATTTCTACCAAACGACGTGAAAAGCATGCCGATGCTGCTCTTTTTAGCACCCGCACATGGATTTGTGCCAAAACGCGTTTTTAGCATGCACATGCATCTTTTGGTAGACGCGGACGCAGTTTTCTGCAAAACCACACGATATGCATGCAAATGGTGCTTTTGGCAGAACGCGTGTGGATTTCTACCAAACGACGTGAAAAGCATGCCGATGCTGCTCTTTTTAGCACCCGCACATGGATTTGTGCCAAAACGCGTTTTAAGCATGCGCATGCATCTTTTGGTAGACGCGGACGCAGTTTTCTGCAAAACCACACGATATGCATGCAAATGGTGCTTTTGGCAGAACGCGCGTGTGGATTTCTACCAAACGACGTGAAAAGCATGCCGATGCTGCTCTTTTTAGCACCCGCACATGGATTTGTGCCAAAGCGCGTTTTAAGCATGCGCATGCATCTTTTGGTAGACGCGGACGCAGTTTTCTGCAAAACCACACGATAGGCATGCAAATGGTGCTTTTGGCAGAACGCGCGTGTGGATTTCTACCAAACGACGTGAAAAGCATGCCGATGCTGCTCTTTTTAGCACCCGCACATGGATTTGTGCCAAAACGCGTTTTAAGCATGCGCATGCATCTTTTGGTAGACGCGGACGCAGTTTTCTGCAAAACCACACGATATGCATGCAAATGGTGCTTTTGGCAGAACGCGCGCGTGGATTTCTACCAAAGGACGTGAAAAGCATGCCGATGCTGCTCTTTTTAACATCCGCACATGGATTTGTGCCAAAACGCGTTTTAAGCATGCGCATGCATCTTTTGGTAGACGCAGTTTTCTGCAAAACCACACGATAGGCATGCAAATGGTGCTTTTGGCAGAACGCGCGTGTGGATTTCTACCAAACGACGTGAAAAGCATGCCGATGCTGCTCTTTTTAGCACCCGCACATGGATTTGTGCCAAAACGCGTTTTAAGCATGCGCATGCATCTTTTGGTAGACGCGGACTCAGTTTTCTGCAAAACCACACGATAGGCATGCAAATGGTGCTTTTGGCAGAACGCGCGCGTGGATTTCTACCAAACGACGTGAAAAGCATGCCGATGCTGCTCTTTTTAACATCCGCACATGGATTTGTGCCAAAGCGCGTTTTAAGCATGCGCATGCATCTTTTGGTAGACGCGGACGCAGTTTTCTGCAAAACCACACGATAGGCATGCAAATGGTGCTTTTTGCAGAACGCGCGCGTGGATTTCTACCAAACGACGTGAAAAGCATGCCGATGCTGCTCTTTTTAACATCCGCACATGGATTTGTGCCAAAGCGCGTTTTAAGCATGCGCATGCATCTTTTGGTAGACGCGGACGCAGTTTTCTGCAAAACCACACGATCTGCATGCAAATGGTGCTTTTGGCAGAACGCGCGTGTGGATTTCTACCAAACGACGTGAAAAGCATGCCGATGCTGCTCTTTTTAACATCCGCACATGGATTTGTGCCAAAGCGCGTTTTAAGCATGCGCATGCATCTTTTGGTAGACGCGGACTCAGTTTTCTGCAAAACCACACGATAGGCATGCAAATGGTGCTTTTGGCAGAACGCGCGCGTGGATTTCTACCAAACGACGTGAAAAGCATGCCGATGCTGCTCTTTTTAGCACCCGCACATGGATTTGTGCCAAAACGCGTTTTAAGCATGCGCATGCATCTTTTGGTAGACGCGGACGCAGTTTTCTGCAAAACCACACGATATGCATGCAAATGGTGCTTTTGGCAGAACGCGCGCGTGGATTTCTACCAAACGACGTGAAAAGCATGCCGATGCTGCTCTTTTTAACATCCGCACATGGATTTGTGCCAAAGCGCGTTTTAAGCATGCGCATGCATCTTTTGGTAGACGCGGACGCAGTTTTCTGCAAAACCACACGATAGGCATGCAAATGGTGCTTTTGGCAGAACGCGCGTGTGGATTTCTACCAAACGACGTGAAAAGCATGCCGATGCTGCTCTTTTTAGCACCCGCACATGGATTTGTGCCAAAACGCGTTTTAAGCATGCGCATGCATCTTTTGGTAGACGCGGACGCAGTTTTCTGCAAAACCACACGATATGCATGCAAATGGTGCTTTTGGCAGAACGCGCGCGTGGATTTCTACCAAACGACGTGAAAAGCATGCCGATGCAGCTCTTTTTAACATCCGCACATGGATTTGTGCCAAAACGCGTTTTAAGCATGCGCATGCATCTTTTGGTAGACGCGGACGCAGTTTTCTGCAAAACCACACGATAGGCATGCAAATGGTGCTTTTGGCAGAACGCGCGCGTGGATTTCTACCAAACGACGTGAAAAGCATGCCGATGCTGCTCTTTTTAACATCCGCACATGGATTTGTGCCAAAGCGCGTTTTAAGCATGCGCATGCATCTTTTGGTAGACGCGGACGCAGTTTTCTGCAAAACCACACGATCTGCATGCAAATGGTGCTTTTGGCAGAACGCGCGTGTGGATTTCTACCAAACGACGTGAAAAGCATGCCGATGCTGCTCTTTTTAACATCCGCACATGGATTTGTGCCAAAGCGCGTTTTAAGCATGCGCATGCATCTTTTGGTAGACGCGGACGCAGTTTTCTGCAAAACCACACGATAGGCATGCAAATGGTGCTTTTGGCAGAACGCGCGTGTGGATTTCTACCAAACGACGTGAAAAGCATGCCGATGCTGCTCTTTTTAGCACCCGCACATGGATTTGTGCCAAAACGCGTTTTAAGCATGCGCATGCATCTTTTGGTAGACGCGGACGCAGTTTTCTGCAAAACCACACGATATGCATGCAAATGGTGCTTTTGGCAGAACGCGCGCGTGGATTTCTACCAAACGACGTGAAAAGCATGCCGATGCTGCTTTTTTTAGCACCCGCACATGGATTTGTGCCAAAACGCGTTTTAAGCATGCGCATGCATCTTTTGGTAGACGCGGACGCAGTTTTCTGCAAAACCACACGATATGCATGCAAATGGTGCTTTTGGCAGAACGCGCGCGTGGATTTCTACCAAACGACGTGAAAAGCATGCCGATGCTGCTCTTTTTAACATCCGCACATGGATTTGTGCCAAAACGCGTTTTAAGCATGCGCATGCATCTTTTGGTAGACGCGGACGCAGTTTTCTGCAAAACCACACGATAGGCATGCAAATGGTGCTTTTGGCAGAACGCGCGCGTGGATTTCTACCAAACGACGTGAAAAGCATGCCGATGCTGCTCTTTTTAGCACCCGCACATGGATTTGTGCCAAAACGCGTTTTTAGCATGCGCATGCATCTTTTGGTAGACGCGGACGCAGTTTTCTGCAAAACCACACGATATGCATGAAAATGGTGCTTTTGGCAGAACGCGCGTGTGGATTTCTACCAAACGACGTGAAAAGCATGCCGATGCTGCTCTTTTTAACATCCGCACATGGATTTGTGCCAAAACGCGTTTTTAGCATGCACATGCATCTTTTGGTAGACGCGGACGCAGTTTTCTGCAAAACCACACGATATGCATGCAAATGGTGCTTTTGGGAGAACGCGCGTGTGGATTTCTACCAAACGACGTGAAAAGCATGCCGATGCTGCTCTTTTTAACATCCGCACATGGATTTGTGCCAAAGCGCGTTTTAAGCATGCGCATGCATCTTTTGGTAGACGCGGACGCAGTTTTCTGCAAAACCACACGATAGGCATGCAAATGGTGCTTTTGGCAGAACGCGCGTGTGGATTTCTACCAAACGACGTGAAAAGCATGCCGATGCTGCTCTTTTTAGCACCCGCACATGGATTTGTGCCAAAACGCGTTTTTAGCATGCACATGCATCTTTTGGTAGACGCGGACGCAGTTTTCTGCAAAACCACACGATATGCATGCAAATGGTGCTTTTGGCAGAACGCGCGTGTGGATTTCTACCAAACGACGTGAAAAGCATGCCGATGCTGCTCTTTTTAACATCCGCACATGGATTTGTGCCAAAACGCGTTTTAAGCATGCGCATGCATCTTTTGGTAGACGCGGACGCAGTTTTCTGCAAAACCACACGATAGGCATGCAAATGGTGCTTTTGGCAGAACGCGCGCGTGGATTTCTACCAAACGACGTGAAAAGCATGCCGATGCTGCTCTTTTTAGCACCCGCACATGGATTTGTGCCAAAACGCGTTTTTAGCATGCGCATGCATCTTTTGGTAGACGCGGACGCAGTTTTCTGCAAAACCACACGATATGCATGAAAATGGTGCTTTTGGCAGAACGCGCGTGTGGATTTCTACCAAACGACGTGAAAAGCATGCCGATGCTGCTCTTTTTAACATCCGCACATGGATTTGTGCCAAAACGCGTTTTTAGCATGCACATGCATCTTTTGGTAGACGCGGACGCAGTTTTCTGCAAAACCACACGATATGCATGCAAATGGTGCTTTTGGCAGAACGCGCGTGTGGATTTCTACCAAACGACGTGAAAAGCATGCCGATGCTGCTCTTTTTAACATCCGCACATGGATTTGTGCCAAAGCGCGTTTTAAGCATGCGCATGCATCTTTTGGTAGACGCGGACGCAGTTTTCTGCAAAACCACACGATAGGCATGCAAATGGTGCTTTTGGCAGAACGCGCGTGTGGATTTCTACCAAACGACGTGAAAAGCATGCCGATGCTGCTCTTTTTAGCACCCGCACATGGATTTGTGCCAAAACGCGTTTTTAGCATGCACATGCATCTTTTGGTAGACGCGGACGCAGTTTTCTGCAAAACCACACGATATGCATGCAAATGGTGCTTTTGGCAGAACGCGCGTGTGGATTTCTACCAAACGACGTGAAAAGCATGCCGATGCTGCTCTTTTTAACATCCGCACATGGATTTGTGCCAAAACGCGTTTTTTGCATGCGCATGCATCTTTTGGTAGACGCGGACGCAGTTTTCTGCAAAACTACACGATATGCATGCAAATGGTGCTTTTGGCAGAACGCGCGTGTGGATTTCTACCAAACGACGTGAAAAGCATGCCGATGCTGCTCTTTTTAACATCCGCACATGGATTTGTGCCAAAACGCGTTTTAAGCATGCGCATGCATCTTTTGGTAGACGCGGACGCAGTTTTCTGCAAAACCACACGATATGCATGCAAATGGTGCTTTTGGCAGAACGCGCGCGTGGATTTCTACCAAACGACGTGAAAAGCATGCCGATGCTGCTCTTTTTAACATCCGCACATGGATTTGTGCCAAAACGCGTTTTTAGCATGCACATGCATCTTTTGGTAGACGCGGACGCAGTTTTCTGCAAAACCACACGATATGCATGCAAATGGTGCTTTTGGCAGAACGCGCGCGTGGATTTCTACCAAACGACGTGAAAAGCATGCCGATGCTGCTCTTTTTAACATCCGCACATGGATTTGTGCCAAAGCGCGTTTTAAGCATGCGCATGCATCTTTTGGTAGACGCGGACGCAGTTTTCTGCAAAACCACACGATAGGCATGCAAATGGTGCTTTTGGCAGAACGCGCGTCTGGATTTCTACCAAACGACGTGAAAAGCATGCCGATGCTGCTCTTTTTAACATCCGCACATGGATTTGTGCCAAAACGCGTTTTTAGCATGCGCATGCATCTTTTGGTAGACGCGGACGCAGTTTTCTGCAAAACCACACGATATGCATGCAAATGGTGCTTTTGGCAGAACGCGCGTGTTGATTTCTACCAAACGACGTGAAAAGCATGCCGATGCTGCTCTTTTTAACATCCGCACATGGATTTGTGCCAAAACGCGTTTTAAGCATGCGCATGCATCTTTTGGTAGACGCGGACGCAGTTTTCTGCAAAACCACACGATAGGCATGCAAATGGTGCTTTTGGCAGAACGCGCGTGTGGATTTCTACCAAACGACGTGAAAAGCATGCCGATGCTGCTCTTTTTAGCACCCGCACATGGATTTGTGCCAAAACGCGTTTTAAGCATGCGCATGCATCTTTTGGTAGACGCGGACGCAGTTTTCTGCAAAACCACACGATAGGCATGCAAATGGTGCTTTTGGCAGAACGCGCGCGTGGATTTCTACCAAACGACGTGAAAAGCATGCCGATGCTGCTCTTTTTAACATCCGCACATGGATTTGTGCCAAAGCGCGTTTTAAGCATGCGCATGCATCTTTTGGTAGACGCGGACGCAGTTTTCTGCAAAACCACACGATAGGCATGCAAATGGTGCTTTTGGCAGAACGCGCGTGTGGATTTCTACCAAACGACGAGAAAAGCATGCCGATGCTGCTCTTTTTAGCACCCGCACATGGATTTGTGCCAAAACGCGTTTTAAGCATGCGCATGCATCTTTTGGTAGACGCGGACGCAGTTTTCTGCAAAACCACACGATATGCATGCAAATGGTGCTTTTGGCAGAACGCGCGCGTGGATTTCTACCAAACGACGTGAAAAGCATGCCGATGCTGCTCTTTTTAGCACCCGCACATGGATTTGTGCCAAAGCGCGTTTTAAGCATGCGCATGCATCTTTTGGTAGACGCGGACGCAGTTTTCTGCAAAACCACACGATAGGCATGCAAATGGTGCTTTTGGCAGAACGCGCGTGTGGATTTCTACCAAACGACGTGAAAAGCATGCCGATGCTGCTCTTTTTAGCACCCGCACATGGATTTGTGCCAAAACGCGTTTTAAGCATGCGCATGCATCTTTTGGTAGACGCGGACGCAGTTTTCTGCAAAACCACACGATAGGCATGCAAATGGTGCTTTTGGCAGAACGCGCGCGTGGATTTCTACCAAACGACGTGAAAAGCATGCCGATGCTGCTCTTTTTAACATCCGCACATGGATTTGTGCCAAAGCGCGTTTTAAGCATGCGCATGCATCTTTTGGTAGACGCGGACGCAGTTTTCTGCAAAACCACACGATAGGCATGCAAATGGTGCTTTTGGCAGAACGCGCGTGTGGATTTCTACCAAACGACGTGAAAAGCATGCCGATGCTGCTCTTTTTAGCACCCGCACATGGATTTGTGCCAAAACGCGTTTTAAGCATGCGCATGCATCTTTTGGTAGACGCGGACGCAGTTTTCTGCAAAACCACACGATAGGCATGCAAATGGTGCTTTTGGAAGAACGCGCGCGTGGATTTCTACCAAACGACGTGAAAAGCATGCCGATGCTGCTCTTTTTAACATCCGCACATGGATTTGTGCCAAAGCGCGTTTTAAGCATGCGCATGCATCTTTTGGTAGACGCGGACGCAGTTTTCTGCAAAACCACACGATAGGCATGCAAATGGTGCTTTTGGCAGAACGCGCGTGTGGATTTCTACCAAACGACGTGAAAAGCATGCCGATGCTGCTCTTTTGAACATCCGCACATGGATTTGTGCCAAAGCGCGTTTTAAGCATGCGCATGCATCTTTTGGTAGACGCGGACGCAGTTTTCTGCAAAACCACACGATAGGCATGCAAATGGTGCTTTTGGCAGAACGCGCGCGTGGATTTCTACCAAACGACGTGAAAAGCATGCCGATGCTGCTCTTTTTAACATCCGCACATGGATTTGTGCCAAAACGCGTTTTTAGCATGCGCATGCATCTTTTGGTAGACGCGGACGCAGTTTTCTGCAAAACCACACGATATGCATGCAAATGGTGCTTT